>NW_020956022.1:227768-230343 GCF_003031625.1 Empidonax traillii
CCCACCTCTTGCCAATTCCCAAACTCCATTCTGATTTACTCCCATTTCACTCCTCCTATATGCATTGGAATTTATATTAATAATAAAAAATACAGTGGAATAGCAAACAGTTATCTAAATAGTCCAATGTGGCAAAATCCTTCAGCTGTGCGGAGCTAGGCACAGGAAAGAAAAACTCAGGAATTACCCATTAGAAGGATGAAACACAAAATAAAAGGTAAATACAAACTACTCTTAAAAAAAAAAAAAAAAAGAGAGAGAGAGAAACTAAAAAGGACAACAAAAAAACCCACCTGCAAACAGCAACAACAAAACAATCCCTAAAATTGCTTGTTTCTGCTCTTTGACAAACTTATTTTCTGATCATGAAGAGCTTAGACAAGAATTATTCACCATCACAATATTTCAGGATGATAAATCAAGAGAGAAAAATAATATTTTTTGACTTGACAAGGAAGTCTAATATTTTGAGAACAACTGTTTACTCTTGAGGTGAGTTTACACTGACTGGATGCCAGGTGCTCACCAAAACCACCCTATTACTCAGATGGACAAAGGAGAGAAAATAATGCTTCATATGCCTCCATAAATGAGAAAGGTTATTATGGGGTTTTTGAGTTTAGTTTTTAGTGGTGGTTTCTTGACAGCCTCTCTTTCCAAGCTTATATTTTTGCTTAATTTAATCCAAAAGTGCACTTATCCAAATTTAACAAATACATTTCCGAAATAAGGTCTTTCTATGTGATAAAGCCAAGAAAGTCTCTTATCACAATCACAGAATCATAGAATCATAGAATCAGATGGGTTGGAAAGCACCTCTGAGATCATCAAGTCCAACCCTTGATCCACTACCGCCATGGTTACTAGACCATGGCACTCGGTGCCACATCCAGTCTCTTCTTGAAAACCTCCAGGGATGGTAAATCCACCACCTCCTTGGGCAGCCCATTCCAACGCCTGATTACCCTCTCTGTAAAGAATTTCTTCCTAATGTCCAATCTAAACGTCCCCTGGCAGAGCTTAAGACCATGTCCTCTTGTCTTACTGATAGCTGCCTGGGAGAAGAGACCAATCCGCACCTGGCTACAACCTCCTTTCAGGGAGTTGTAGAGAGTGATGAGGTCTCCCCTGAGCCTTTTCTTCTCCAGGCTAAACAACCCCAGCTCCCTCAGCCTCTCCTCATAGGACTTGTGCTCAAGTCCCTTCACCAGCCTCGTTGCTCTTCTCTGGACCTGCTCCAGCACCTCAATATCCTTCCTGA
This sequence comes from Empidonax traillii, assembly GCF_003031625.1. Classification (NCBI taxonomy): domain Eukaryota; kingdom Metazoa; phylum Chordata; class Aves; order Passeriformes; family Tyrannidae; genus Empidonax; species Empidonax traillii. The sequence continues at coordinate 229,030 of NW_020956022.1, forward strand.
ACTGAGGGGCCCAGAACTGGACACAGCACTCCAGGTGTGGCCTCACCAGTGCTGAGTACAGGGGAAGGATCACTTCCCTGCTCCTGCTGGCCACACCATTCCTGATCCCGGCCAGGATGCCATTGGCCTTCTTGGCCACCTGGGTACACTGCTGGCTCATGTTCAGCTTCCTGTCAATCCAAACTCTCAGGTCCCTTTCTGTCTGGCTGCTCTCCAGCCACTCTGTACCCAGCCTGTAGCGCTGCAGGGGGTTGTTGTGGCCAAAGTGCAGGACCCAGCACTTGGTTCAATCTCATCCCATTGGAATCAATCCAACTCTCCAGTTTGTCCAGGTCCTTCTGCAGAGCCCTCTTGCCTTCCAGCTGATCGACACTCCCCCGCAACTTGGTGTCATCTGCAAATTTGCTGATGATGGACTCAATCCCCTCATCTGAATCATTAGTAAAGATATTAAACAGGACTGGGCCAAACACTGATCCCTGGGGGACACCACTGGTGACCAGCCACCAGCTGGAGGCAGCCCCATTCACCAGCACTCTCTGGGCCCGGCCCTCCAGACAGTTCTTAACTCACCATAGAATGCCAGCTTTTCCAGGAGAATGCTGTGGGAGACGGTGTCAAAGCCTTTGCTGAAGTCCAGATAGACATATCCACAGCCTTCCCCTCATCCACCAGGGGATAGCTGAATGAACAGCTGAATGATCACTTTATATGTTAATCTGTAAAAACATGAAGTGCAGAGTAATATAATGATTCTTAAGGAAGTTTTGTTCTGAAAAATATACTTTGAAAAATCAGATTCCTCATATTTGGAATACAACTGTGTTAGCTTACTAATGTTTACTAATTATCTTAATAACAATATGAAACCAAATTTGTGTAAGATTTTAACTTAAAAAATATGATTTTTTTTTGTCATCATAGTATTTGTTAGAACTTAATCTTGGATTGAGGCTGAGCTGCACCTACTTCTTCTTTTGAAAGAAAGAAATCTTGACAATGACTTCTAGGTGGGTCCAGGAGAAAAATATGTGCTTTTTTTAGCAGATATTTTCTATATTTCTTCAAGTAGTAGCAAAGTCTAAAGTAAGGTAAGTAATGGCCAGTCTTCATGAATGAAGATCTGGGGAAGGTCTTTCCACCTTCCAGCCTGCGCATTGGATTTTTTAGGTGAGACACAGTGTGCGCGGAACTGAGCCCACCCTTTAATCCTGAGGTTCATCTGCCGGGGCCAAGCGAGCTTGGACGGTGGCAGCGAGGTCCTCAGGACGTAGATGGATTGCCTTACAGGGCTAACGAGCTCCATCTGCCCGG
>NW_020956022.1:230885-242263 GCF_003031625.1 Empidonax traillii
CCGCGTCCTTAACCACTAGACCACCAGGGGCTCCCATAAAAAGTCTGAAGTATTTATTTTTTAAACCTCCTTTGTCTATTCAAAAGGAATTATAATTAGCACTTATCTGTCATTTTGAAGTCTAATTAGTTAGGCTTGTATTCTTATTGAATTATGAAGAGTTGAAGGTCATGTCATACATAATTTCCAAAGTAAATGTCCCCTAAGTTTTTCATACAGTCTTGAAATTTACCACTTTTACAGATATGACATTTGGCATTAAAGATTTCAACATCGTTAAAGTGCAGGTTTACAAGAAAATTCTAGCTTTTATAAAGTGCATTGACTTTCTTATTCTATAAGGACAAATTTGATTTTCCCCTTATAATCATTTTTTAAAATCATTGAATACCATGATTCATCATTTTCAGATGTTTCATACCAGCTTTTCTCAATTGCTTTATTGGAGTTACTCCTGTGTGTTTTGAAATGATACAGAACAGAACTAGGTCAAATTATTTATACTTGCTTTCCAACATTTTCATGGCCATATTTGATTAGCAACACAAACTCCTCTTCTCCCTGCCCCAGTCACAGAAGTAGGATGCTCCAAAGGCAACAGAGCAAATTGAAGCTGGCCAGAAGTGTGAGGGACAATAAAAAGAGATTTTTCAAATATATTAATGGTAATAGGTAGTATAGGAGTATCATCAGCCTATTACAGGTTGAGGATGGTCACCTCACAAACAGGGGAAGAGAATGAGAATGGTCAGCTCCCAGTTAACCCTGAAATTGTGTAGATTCTACTGCTCCAGCTGGATCCCTTCAAATCTATGGGGCCTTATGGTATTCATCCAAGAGTCCTCAAAGAGCTGGCTGATGTCATTGCAAAACTTCTCTTGATGATTTTTGAGCAGTCTTGGGAATCTGGAGAGGTCCCAGCTGACAGGAAGCTGGTGAATGTTGTCCCAGTTTTCAAGAAAGGCAAGAAGGAGGATCTTGGAAAGTACAGACCTGTCAGCCTTATTTCAGTGACTGGTAAAGTTATGGAGCTGATTATTCTGGGAGGTATTGGAAAACACCTGAAAGACAATGCTGTCATTGGTCACAGCCAGCACAGCTTCCTGGGATGAAAGACCTGCTTATCAAGCATGATTTCCCTCTGTGACAGGGTAACCCACCTAGTTCATCAAGGGAAGCCAGCTGATATAATCTTTTTGGATTTCAGTAAAGTTTTCAATACTATCTCTCACAGGATCCTTCTGGACAAACTGTCCAGCACACAGCTGGATAAACACATCACGTGGTGGGTGAGCAATTGGCTCACAGGTCAAACACAGAGAATAATAGCAAATAGGGCAACATCAGAGTGGTGACCTGGCACTAGTGGGGTTCCACAGGGCTCCATCTTGGGCCCTGTGCTCTTCAACATCTTCCTAAATGACTTGGACACAGGACTGGAAGGGATACTAAGCAAGTCTGCAGACAAAACAAAATAAATATGATAGCAGGTACTGCTGAAACACCCAGGAATACATTCAGCTGCTGCATCCTCATGGCTATGTAAATACAAACTCACTTTTTCACTTGCAGTTAAAATAAACAAAAAAGCAAACATAAAAAAACAAATAAAGGTAGTCATAGTCTCTGATACATCTCAGTTCAGTCTCAAGATCAGCCTCAGGTATTACACTGTCACTTTTGACATCTCAACTTGAGGCAAGAAAAGGAATGCTGGGTAGATATATAGATGCTCATATTTTTGCCTATGACTTGTCCATAAAAATTTTGTTTACCACTGTGTCAAACGTTTTTGTAAGATAAATTGTGTGGGCCACCCGAGAAACAGCAAAAGCTAAGTCCCTGTGCATGTCTCTTTAAAACAGAAAACTGGCATTCTGCAAAGCCAGTTGTAGCTCTCCATCTGCTCAGTTGAGAGACTGAGGATGCCATGAATGTGCTGAGTCTCGTTTTCTCCCATATCATAAATCTGAACTAGCTTTTGACATCTTTTAGGACAAGGCAGAGTCAAACAAACTTGGTTTATGCCTTAGGCATAGCCAAGCAGGGTAACCAGAGGAGAGCCATTAATCATCAACAAATTACAAAACAATCACAGTGCCAAGACAAAGGTAAAATCAATTACAATGACAATTAAAGTGATCAGATATCAGACCTGGAAGCTTTGCAGTTAATAGATGTTCTCATAAAAGATAACAGAGACTATAGACTTATGACTCTTTTACAAACCCCTAGATTTTCCCTGGAAGAAATAAAACTATTCATTAATAGCAATTATTTGTATAATAAGCTAAACTGAAAACTATGTATAGAAATCACACTAATGAACTAATCTCCTCCCTTGCAAAGAATAACTGATAGTTAAAACCACAATACCTCTGAATGTTACAAAGCTTGCAATAGCCACAGTTGCTTCTATAGCTGCAATTATATCACAAGAAAGCTAAGAGAAGAAATTGTCACCTTCCTTTTCTTTAAATTGAGTGATAAAAGGGCAAAAGGAAGTATGGATTACTTAGTGGCCATGGTCAGGAATACAAATTTTGCCTGAAATGGTGCAAAGTCTAGCAAGACTTTTCCAATCTACTACTCTGGAAAGCTAAATGAGTCCTTTTACTAATACATTATACCATGAATGTTTGTAGGTTGGGCTGAAAATGTTCAAGAGACATGAACTGAAATGAGAATTTCAGGTACAAAGAAAATCAACAGTAAAGCAAAAAGAGAATGAAGATCCTGTCATGTGCGAAGGATCTGAAAGTCCAGGAAAATTACAAGAATTCAGGTATCTGTTTCCCAGCCAAAATTCAGGCAAACCATCATGCTGCTATAAATACAGAGTGTCTGGTTTGAAGATAAATTTTCACCAACTGAGAGCATGAATGCAGAAAACAGATCCCTCCTGAGAATACTAGTCTGGAAGATTGAAAGACTGCTGGTAGACCCAGACTCCCAGACTCAGTTTCTCAACTGAAAGACATACTTCCTTGGGAACCCTACTCAGATACCTGGACTTCAGATAGGGTCTGTATTTCTGAAAAACAGCAGCCCTGAATCAGTCTATTTTTACATTGCTCCGAAGGGACAGCCACCAAAAAAAGCTCTTCTGGTTCAGCTCATCAAGGATCATTGGCAAGTTAAAATTAGCTGAAAAGTGTTTCCTGCTCTATGGATGAGAAATTTGTGCACACAACCAAATCAATTTTTTAACAAAGAATAGCAACCACAACAAAAAAATCCAACTAAAACCTGAATCCCATCAGGTTTTAAGTATAAAATACAATTTCATTCAGTCTTTTATCTGGATTCTACTTCCTATTTAATTCCTCAGAATTTCTATAAACTATGGATCAAAATTAATAGATCTACAGCCTTGAAAATTCAATGTGGTTGTGCCTTATTTTGAATTCCCAGCCAGGCAGGTTCATTTAGTACCAGACAGTTGATGGTGAGTGCACTCAAGTAGAAGGAACTAATTAATGACGGACTCACTCTCTTTGTCTATTAGAACTAAATCCTCATATTTGTGTTTTTATTGTTTTAAAACAATTATTCAAAAGATTTAAACCCCCCAAATGTTCATATAAAGATGCATTTTAAAAGCCTTGAAAAAAGCTAGTAGGCAAAATGCAAAGGAGTACAGAAATGCATGGAAAATGTGCTCGAATTCATACTTTCTGACATGAAGTCAGCACAAGCAGATCCAGGCCTTCTAAACCTCTGAGGTTAGAGTAATTATGGAATGGCATCCCTTTATCACTATGGAAATGGATGTACTCAGTAACTGAGTCCAACACACAGAATAATACAGAATAACTAACTACATACATAACTATTCATTAAAAGTTAAATGGACTGAAACCTAGCTTATCATTGCTGACAAGTTTCACTGTGGGCCAAAGCTCATACGGTTATTATTCAATTTTTAATGGGAAACTTTTCAAAATACATATTTATTTCACTGACAACTCTGGAATTTCATTTAAACAATCTACAGAGAGTAGTGGCAGGAACTTTAAATGTTTATTATTATTATTATTGGCCATGAAATATGTTTTTTCTTTCTTATTTTTCTAACAAAAAAATTGAGGTATAATGAGCACTATTAACTGTCTCAAACTGTAGGCACTGCAGTGATGCATTTGTCTCTAGATAGAGATACTATATGTTTTTAATTTTTTCGGTTCAATAAATATGTCACATCTTGGACTAAAAATACTAGTTTAATGCTTTAATCTTGTAGAGCATTTATCTGAGATAATATATAGTGTTTTAAAATACTTACAGATTAATATTAAAAGCTTTAATTTAGGCAATCCACTTAGCTTCAAATATTAATCCATTCATACGTTGGTGACTAGACAGAATTATCAGTGTTTACAAGGTCTTAATCCATCTTTCCAATCAGATATGGGCATCTTATTCAGGCTGAGAGGTTATTCTTATTTCTAGATGGATGTCAAAGGTTGAAACAGCTACATGCATGAGGCACTTTACCTGGCTCAATAAACTGTGAAAGATTTGGCCTCACTCTACATCACATATGTGTCCTTGATGCACTAATACCTCTATCTAGGTGGATTTCTGCTTGTCCTCTGGACTGAATATATTCCAGATACCAAATACGTCTCGTCTGCATGCAAAGTCTAATTCCTAGGCCACTAGGCAACCTTCTCTGGTTTAGATGTGCTTAACATTTTCCTGTTTCTATAATTTGCTTCAGTACTTAGCTTATTCAAAGTTATTTCTTCCCTACATTAACCTTTCTTAACTTTTTTCATATAAAAGTCATGGAAGTAAAATGACGGCTTCAATGTAACAATACAAGATGTCTCTGAAACATAAGAAATAACATTAAGACTAGGAAATAGGAATATAGCTTCTTTAATTTGTCTCCAACTTACTGTGTGTCCTCTAGTGTTCTGGATTTCTAGATTTCATCTACAAAGTGTTAAAATAGTAATTAAATATATTCTATGCACATGTATATAGTCCATGTTATGTATTAAAAATATATTTTTTTAACATTTTGCAGCCTTTACAATAGGTCTGTCTCTCAAGCTTTCAGTGTTAAGCCTAGATTGCAGCAAACAAAAATGGTTAGTCTTACAAAGGGAAAACACCAATCTACTGGGTGAGACAAACCAAAATACAGAATCACCTTTCTGCTCATTGAGGTTCTGCAAGATAAACTCTTTCTTTCAGCCTTGCTTTCTAGTACAGGAAATTTCAGCATTTTTCCAGGCCACAATAAAATCTGAAGAAACCATTTTGCATTCCCAAGGTAACCATCTCCAAGTACAGGCAAGCTGCCTCCTCTGCTCCAGGGTGCCTGCTTGCCCCATTGTCCACTGCACTTGCATCCCCAGGGATGTCCTCTTGCAGGGCATGTTAAGGCTTTGCCTAGCAATGAAAAGTACCTCCTCCAGACAGAGGATTTCCCCAAAGAGTAGGCAACTGCTGGAACTGCTGCCTACTTGTCTCGCTTTAAAGTCCAAGCTTTATTTTTACCTAAAATACACAAACACATTAATCTAGATATGAACAAAATGAGAATAAACACACCCATATGCTATGCCAGGTCTCCTACCCCAAGTTTGTAAAGTTCTTTGCGTTACAGGAAACTATTTGGTCCAAAGTGGTTTCTTTAGAGGTCTCTGTCCGCAGACAACTTTGTCCTTGTGGTGCAGGTTGGAGACCCTGTGGTTGTGAAACTAATTTGCTTACTTTAGTCTTACACCTTCATTACTCCTTGAATAAAAGCTCCTTGAACCACCGACTTCTTAGCCAGTGAAGTAAGACTATGTAAGTTCTATGACCATCACCCAAACACCAGCTGCCAAATAAAAATAATTTGTCCTGACATAAATGTTATGAAAAACACACTATTGATCAGAATACCTCCTTGTTACAATGAAAAATGTCAGTTGCATTACAGCTTGAGTTTGGAGGGTTTTTTTTCCATCCCTGAATGATACAGGCTCAGGAGACTGATTGCCTCCTGTACAGCAAGAAGGTCATTCTATGAACTGAAAGCTGTGAGGATTGGACAGGCTAGGGCTACATGGGATTTGGTTACTGGATGTATTAAACAGACACTTAATGATACAGAAAGAGTTTTGCAACTTTTACAGCAATTGCAAAGGTGTTGCAGGAAATATTTTATACCTTTTATCATTAAATATTTGGATACATTTCTAAGATTATGTAATGATGTAGACATCACAAGCAGTTGCAGAGAGAAAACAATTGAGTCTATGAGAGAAAAGATGGAAATCTAGGACCTCCAGAGACTGCAGGGTTGATAAAAAGTTTACAAGATAGAGTACAAGAGTAAAAAGAGAAGAGTGAGATAAGAACTGATTACGTGGGAGATAAAAAAAAAAAATAAACAAATAATAGGCTCCAACATGGCTAAAATCTATTTGTACGTTTATTATTGATGTAAAAGACTGCAGGAAGAATACCATGCTGTAGAGTGTAGTCAAAATCAATTGGTAGAAGAAATCCCAACAAAACTTAATGAGATAATACAATGGGTGGCTGGAACCTGCCTAGAAATTTTACTGAGATTTAACAATACTGTCTGTGAAACAGTTTAAACTGCAGAGATGGAAAAAGAGCTATTCAGCAGCTAAAAAGATCATAAAGTCCAGTGAAATATTAATCCTGAAAAACAATGTCCAGCCAGCAGAATCTATGTTAAATGTTGATATAAAGACATATGTTTTCACTCTAGATTGCAGCGCAATATTGGAACAACTTAACCTCATTTTAAATGAGCTAGCTCACATATTGGAAGCAGTGTAAATGCTATGCTACACTGCAGTATTTATTCTGCAAGGGCAAGTAGAGCTCTTTGCTTCTATCGCTAGGTTTCTTCTAATAAGTTTGCTTGCTACTTGCTTATCAAAGCAATCTAGTTCACTGAAAGCTACTTCCAATATCTCTGCAGTCTTTAAAAGGTACATGTAACCAGATGTGACAATAATGTAAGACTGAAACAAATGTTATTGGGACTAAACTGCCAGTTTCCTATCTGTGAAAGAAAAGGCTACAGAGCAAATTCTACTGAGATACTTGAAATAAGGAAATACTCTGAAAAACATATGTGAGGGCAGTATCAGCCACCCAAATAAATGATTGTCCCTGTTAAAGGCTGGAAATCACACAGGCAAATCAGTGGCTCCGTTACATTCTGTGAAAAATCTCTCCTGGGAGAAAATGGTCTTTGGCCAGATTTCAGTTCACATTACCAACCCCTGTAACAGAGGCAAACTTCAAGTAATTTCAGCCTCCCTGTAGTAATTTCAGCATTACTTGGAGTAACTCTAGAGTAAACTTAAAATGCACAGATGTGGGGGGACCACATCTCTTTGCTGGGTCTGGGCACCACTAGCATTAAGGTAGGTATGTACTCTGTCCCACCAGGGAGAAAGAGAAAAAGATAAAAAATTAGAAAGTCTGCAAATGTCAGCTTGCTAACTGTTCTTGCAGCTTACTCTCCCATAAAAATATGTCAAGGGAACCTCGTCTTTCCTTATTCCTAGATCACTGGTCTATATGCTAATTCCACTAACTGAATCTGATTTTATATTGGATAGATCAATTTGTTCATTAATACACAATAGCAAGGCATCTACTTTGTAGGCATATGTCATTGTTAAAGACTTATACTAATCAAATCTGCAGTGATCTGGTTCATTTTTATGTTCACCTTCTAGTGAGCTTAAGCATTTTTTTACTTGACTGCTAAAGAATTTCTTCCTCAGGTTGAAGTAAAAAAGTATTGTATTTCAATTGTCTTTAAGAGCCTTGCATTGTTTTATCTTAATTAGACCTTTAAACAAATCCCTTTTTAACTATATAATTTTCCTTGGTAGTGAGAAATCTATGCTGCTACAGCAAACAAACGACTGTTCTAGTGCAGCTCAATTTTGACTTGTAATTAAATTCTTCTATTGCAGAAATTGGCATCTTCTAAAACATATTTTAAGATTTTCTCCATGACAAATGTTCTTGAAACCACCTTCACAGCAAGGTTTATATTGATGACAAGAACAAGTAAATAGAAGAAAGGATCGACATGAATCTCACTCATTGCCCTCAGTATTTCCAGCAGCCCTACAGAGAAAGAGGTAGGGGTGCTTGTGGATGAAAAGTTGAAGTTGAGACAATAGTTTGCTCTCGCAGCCCAGGCAGTCAACCATGTCCTGGGCTGCATCAAAAGCAGTGTGGCCAGCAGGTTGAAGCAGCTGATCATCCCCCTCTCTTCTTCTCTTCTCTTGTGAGACTCTATCTGGAGTCCTGGGAGGGGGGACCTCAACAAGCAAAAGACTGTTGGAATGAGTCCAGAGGAGGCCACAAGTTGATCACATGAATGAAACATCTCTTCTATGAAAACAGGCTAAGAGAGTTGGGGCTGTTAAGCCTGGAGAAGAGAAGGCTTCAGGGAAACCTTATAGCAACCTTCCAATACTTAAAGAGGGCCTATAAGAAAGGTGGAGAGGGACTTTTGTACAAGAGCCTGTAGTGATAGTACAAGGGGGAATGGTTTAAAGTTGAAGGAGGGTAGGTTTAGTTTAGATATTAGAAAAAAATTCTTTACTCTGAGGGTGGCAAGGCACTGGAACAGGTTGTGCCCATACCTTGGAGGTCTTCACAGCGAGTCTGGATGGACTCTGAGTAAACTGACCTAGTGGAAGGTTCCATGGTTGTAGGAATTTCTTTCCAGCAAAACATAAAATCTGTGAATCTAATCTTTCTCAACTCAAAATAAACTATGTTAATTTAAATAACAACTTATGATGTAGACAGCCATTCTGGCAATGGAGAGGTCTTGCCTGTGACGTCCAACAGGGCAAAATACATTCTAAACAGATAAAATTCGGGATAGACAAAAGCAACTGAATATCGTATCTTACAATGAAAATTGTCAGAGGCAAAATTTCTGTCACACAAAGATGCATACACATATGCAATCACAAAATAATCAATCTCTGTGGTTTTTTATTCTTTCCTACAACACAACACATAGAACCACATAATTTTCACTGTTTAGCAGCCGTGTGAACAATAGACATATTGTTTCATGAACAGGCACCCCACACATAAATAGGGTTTAAAATTATGGGTAAATTTCAGCCTTATCCACAAGTTCTTGATGCCTTAAAAAGCAAATGGAAAAGGAAGAAGTAGTGCCACACAGCTAACTTAAATCCAAATAGTAGATATGATCACATTTCTAGAATCAAACAAACAGATCTTATATCTCAGAATGTGACTCAAGTTTCAATCACGGTAAAAATGAACCTATGCAAGAGGCTTTCCAACCCCCTAGCAGAGGAAAGGAAGTTAAAATGTTGTCTAGATGAGTCTATTTCTTTAGATGAGATTGGTTGTGTGTCCTGTTTCAGCTATAGTTGCATTTGAATGTCTCTAATGAAATCCCAGCCGTCTACAATTACAGATGCAATCTTTGCAGCTGTTTCCAGATGCACAAGAGTCTCCACAGATCATCTCCAATAAAGCTAGGAAGGGTAGTGCTTTGTTGTCAAAAAGAGAAACACGGCAGATAGTCAAGCATTACAGAAAGGTTGTGGTAATATTAGGTACTTTCAAGTTACATTTATAGAAGTCTATACTAAAGTATACTCTGGGGCACAAAACACACTTTTCCACTGAATTCAGAGTACAGGAAATAACTGCCACTGGCTTAAATGCTTCTTTATGTAGGAAGACTGGCAGCTTGAAATGTCATTGTTCTTTAATATTATGTCCTAATTCTCACCTAGGTATTGATAGAATAGATTGGATTCATCCCATTTCTCTCTGCAAATGAGGTGGTTATTAAGCTGGCAACCTAAAATGAGTGATGTAAATGAATGGACAGACACATGGCTTTGTGTCTATTGAGGGTAGTGGGACCCTGCCTGCCTAGCTGAAATATGGCAATCAGGTGAGTAAGTTGCCCACAAGGAATCCCCACTGTGTGTTGTATGCTAATCTCAAATAAAAGTCTGGCTTGCAGCATCTTTAGTGATACTTCCACCGAAGTCAGTCTCAGTATTATGTTACTGTCATTATGGTTAAGCTATATCAGGGTCTCTAACAATATCTGTTAGCTACCTTCAGTCAGCTGAATCTCTTTCCTCTCTTTTCACTCCATTTCTGCCAAATTTCTTTAAAGAAAATCACTAAAACTTTAATAATCATAATCAAAGCAAGGCAAGAAATAAAGAGGGAGGGAAAAGGACAAAAAAAGAAGAGAAAATTAGGATAAAGAAGGAAAACTCAGGAATAAAAATATAAGAGGGGAATAAAGGAGAGTGAGGAAGAAAGAATATAGGGGATCAGGTAAACAGGGAGAGAGAAAATGGGGAAGGAAATGGAAAACATAAAAGCAGAAAGGAGATGGAAAGGGATGCAAAGATGTAACTAATTAATTTATTATAATTAATCAAATAGATTTAAAAGCTATAAAGAATTATATTAAATCCCTAGTGTATATTAACCATGTTACTCATCATTCAACCTTGATTTTGCAAATTTTTAAGAGCAAAGCCCAATATGATTGTTTAAGGAGTAGTAAACAAAAATAGCTTACAGTTTGATGACATTAGTGTTCCATTTTTGTGAAAGCTAGATAAACTCAGCTTCTCCATGGGGAAACATGAAAACAAAGGCATTTTTTTGATTAATTATGTAATTATGTCTGTAAAACCAGTTAAATTGTGAAAAGCCCTGTCAGTAAAAAGGTATCAAGTCTTATTACCCAGTTGCAATATGATCTAAAAATGTTCTTATTTTAAAAAATTTAGTCAGGAGGAGACATATACTCTCATTTGAGCTCCTATTGTTTACACTATTTCTATTAAGTCAGTTTCCTAGATAGCTGAAGTTAAATTTGTGTCAGTGAGGGACCATTAATGCCTGCAATCTGAACTGAAGAAATCCTGATACTTTAGTCTGAATGAAATGTGGCAATTTCCATTTCATTCAAAGGCCTTCTTTTTGGCATTTGCTTTTCCTTAGTCCTAGCCTATTGCAGATTCTCTAAAATTACTTTATGTAGAAAGAAAAAAAAAAGAGTTGTGAACTTTTAAATTTTTTGCTGAAGAAAAACATAAAACGGTCCTGCTGAGTATACATTATTTCTGCATTTTGTGCCTGAAATGATGCAAGAAGGCAGTTTATAGCTAAACAAGGTATGTCCTTCTTACCAATCATATGCTGCCATAATCCAATTTGCTGGAGTAAAATCCATTTTACAAGGAGACAAAGAATATATAGGCATGTACACTGATAGCATATAAAACCTCCCAATACACAGCACACTCCTAAAATCAAGTTGCCACTTTGTGTTTATTGCTTTCTCA
>NW_020956022.1:242366-242450 GCF_003031625.1 Empidonax traillii
AGTATACATTATTTCTGCATTTTGTGCCTGAAATGATGCAAGAAGGCAGTTTATAGCTAAACAAGGTATGTCCTTCTTACCAAT
>NW_020956022.1:246082-246882 GCF_003031625.1 Empidonax traillii
GAGATATTTGAAACACTTTCTCTTCTCCATTTCTTGCCTCCTGACATATCAGAACAGTGATACAAATTTGAAAACTGTTCATTTTGACTCAGATACTATGATTCAGTAATTGACAGAAGGCTGCTGCTTGTTAACTGTGCTACAGTTAAAACCACTATTTCATAAAGAGCATTCTCATAAGAAAGCAAATTGAGTTTATCCAGGACACCAATGACAATTTATTTTTACTTCGAAGTCAGCATATAAGCTCTACTTTGGGTAGAGCTGTGAAACTTGTTAGTGCTAGAAATCACTTTCCTTTAAAAGAAAGAACTGCTTTCAGTCTCTCTATTTAAAGACTCCACTATCCCCCCATCATAGTGACCAGTGTTCATAGGCAAGTTTTTTCACATGCTTCCTCACCCCTGAGAGTTTTGGGGTTTTTTCCCAGAGCCAATTTTCTCTTCCTCTCTATGTACTTAAAGGCATCTTAGTCATCAGTGCTAGCTAGTTCTTGCTTTATCCTCCCATCATTCTTATGTTCACATCTGGGTGCACTAATCAACAACAGACAAATCAGGGTAAAGATTATATCTACAGTCATTCTTCTCTATGATGTGAAGAAGGTGATGTGTATTTCCTGGTATATTCAAATTATTTTGCAAACTGTGGACAAACAATAGTATTAACAAGGAGTGAATTATTGTGCATTATTAGAACAATCTATACAGAAAAAAATGGATATGATTCTTCCAATAATCTTTATGTTTCAGGATATAAAATGCAGTCTCATTTTGAAAACAAATTTTAGCAAATGGCCT
>NW_020956022.1:247104-260484 GCF_003031625.1 Empidonax traillii
GGTGATGTGTATTTCCTGGTATATTCAAATTATTTTGCAAACTGTGGACAAACAATAGTATTAACAAGGAGTGAATTATTGTGCATTATTAGAACAATCTATACAGAAAAAAATGGATATGATTCTTCCAATAATCTTTATGTTTCAGGATATAAAATGCAGTCTCATTTTGAAAACAAATTTTAGCAAATGGCCTATGTGACTTCAACATAAATTCATAGCACTACCCTATTTACTCTCTAATATGTCTTAAGTGCCACTTCAAAAATATTCTGAAAAAATTCTAACTTTTGATACATCAGAAAAGACCCTAGAGAATGTGAAAATACAGTGCTGACACATCCTGTGTAAAAGAATATTAAGATCTTCTATATCATCTTCAACATGACCTTTGCAGATTTCAGAAGACATTTATAGAAATTGTATCACCATAGAAACTAAAATCATCAATAAATACTCTTTCTGTTACGTTGTACATCTCAGAACTTAGAGATTGACCTGGATAGTTCCAAATGCACGATGCTTTGATGTGTGTCTTTAGTTTTGTCTTTTGTTAAACAGAAAAGTCCCAGGGAAGGTTATTATATCTTTCATTACTCACAGGCCTGAGAAACAAATTTATCTAGTGCAATATTATTAGCTGCATACTCTTAACTTTTTCTAGTACTTTGGGCAGAGGCAGATTGACAATAACCAGATTGACAATAACAGAAGAAATGGCAAAGATTTCATAAATATAGGACAACTTTCACAACTTTAGCAAAAGTATTCAGTCCTCAGATAAGCAGAGAGAATAAATTTCCATGTCTCTATTCTTCCCCAGACACATTCAAATCCTTCCACAAGAGTATCTTCCCAGGGCTCTTGATTAAAATTAGCAACCTGTTGATTCCAACAGTTGCATATCTATAGCTCATCCTTTTGGAGCTTATGCTCAAAAGGCTGTGTGAGCCTGTGATGTAACTACAAAGAAGACAAGATTAGCACCAGCTGTGACATGGAAACGAGTTCTCAGGACTGGTACAAACTGCACATTATCAGTTTTTGTCTGCTGTTCTTGTGCAAAACAACTGCCAGATAGGTCCATTTACTGTAGGTCTTGATTCCTTCCCAGATTCCTATCTCAATATTTAGTTCATGAACATTTTTGTTCCTACATCTTTGATATTTTTATTATGTGGTGATGGTTATGACTAAGCACTACTTTTGTCAGTGTACCATTGCACTTATAACATAGAGCAGACCAGTCACAAATTCAGTGAATCCAAAAAATTTGCTTACTTTTATTTCTGTCTATGGGTATGCATATTTACATGCATTAGTTTCATAAACAGAGTTATTTTTATTTTCCTAAGTGATGGTTATGAGCATTACCAAAGAAGATATTTACCTCAGGATCCTACCTGAATTTTTTAAGAATTTCTTCACACAAATCCATTATGTTTCCACATAAAGGACAATAGCTTTTTGCCTTTCTTTGTAAATTAAAAATTAAATTATTGAATTACCTGACAGTTTATCCACACTTTCACTATGTAAAAAATCTATGCTCACATTCCAAAATGTACAAAGGTACAGTAAAAAAAGAGGAATTTTTATTTCATTTTGGGTGGAATAGCTTTTGGCATGTTTTTCTTTGATGTTTGTAATCAAACCCGTTTGAGCCCTATTAACATGTGTTATGTTTTGCTTGATTACAGGGGAAAAAAATTATAAACTAAGTCTGCCAGATCTTTCACTTTTGGGAGGGGAGCAAACTTGTCTTGATAACTGAAATCTGCTCATTTCCAATTGATTTCAGATTTTCTTATGAGTATTTCACATAATGTTATTATGCATCAAATAAAAATTCAGTGTCTAGTTATACAGGACACATGCCTCAAGAGAGACCATGTTTTATTCCTGCCCTTCAGATATTAGAGTATAGTGTGCCTTCAACTAACCCCTGCATTCATTTAGAAGCCAGATGCTGGGAAGCAGTCTGCATTGCAGAAAGGTTCAGCAGAAAATTATGTAAACAGAGATGCTGGTTTAAGATCTCTTTAGGGTGGATTTGACTTTCAGATACTCTTAGGAAACAGAATATCCCCCAGCAGTAATATACGAGCAACTTTAACTGTGGTAGATTTATATTTAAACTTCATGAGTTAACATTGCATAATGCCTTACTTCCAATTGGATAATAGATTTCAAAGCTTGGCTGTGTGCTTTTTTCACTAAGAGTTCTTTTTCAAGCAAAGGATTTTTTTTCCCTCATTTTTTCTTTCTATTTATGCCATGGTTCCTTTTATCTAATAGCACAGTTCCTTCAATGAGCAAAAAACCTCCCTTCAAAACTTTTCTCTCAAATTTTAGTAGTCATTCATACTAGTAAGGAAACAGCAGACAAAATGCCATCCCTGAAAAAATTAATAGGAAGTATATCCTTGCTAGGATGACATTTTTTCAGCAAATTAATTCTTTTCTTATTCTCAAAGGTCATTTTTTTATGAAGTGTTTAAATGATACTGTCTTACTTAAGATGTGAGAATGATTTTTGGAGGGCTTAGGGGTGTCTTTAGTCTGGTAACTCTCATATCTAGCATTACTCTTTAATGTTTCAGCCAAAGCAAATGGTATTAAAAGTCTACTTTGAATATGAAAAGCAGCTAAAACTGCTACTAATATTTTCTTTCATCACTGCCATAAGGTACGTTATAGGCAAATATCTTGCAAATGACAAATAACCAGTTATTAATAAAATACAGATTAGCGTGACAACTAAATCACAGGTAAAGACAATTTTCGGTGCTGTGAATTAGCTCCAGGCCAGGGTCACGTTCCTGATTAATATACTGTCCATGCGAGATTTCTTCCCAGTTTCCGCTTTCCAAGACACAGCAATTTCAGATCGTAGGGATTTAAAACCAATATATTCTAAACTTTGAGGAGATGTTGCTCCCCTTTCACAACGATGCTGAAGGATACAACCTTAGCCTGAAGGAAAAGTCCTTCTTTAAGAAGAGATCCCCTCTACAGAAGCTGTCTTCCCTGCCCTTCCTTCTCTCTACCTGTAGCTGTGGTCTCCCTGATCTCTTGGTCCAGTGGCAGAAATAATCCGAGTCTGCACTTCCGTAGCACAACAAAAATGGTGAAGAGTTTTCTAAAACTCCTTGTTCTTGAGATATGATTTGCAGCCATGCTACCAGGAAAGAAATGGAAGCATGTGATGAACTGGAAGGCCAGAGAAGAATTGTCCCCTTTCAGCAGTGGCTAGCATGTCAGCAGCCTGCCAGCACTCTGCATCCATTCAAAGGGAAGCAACAGAGTACACAAGAGAAGCAGCTGTTAAACAGCAGGCAATATATGAAAATTAAAATCATTTTGTTCACTCTAATATGCTGTTCACAACAGCTATGCAAACATGGGAAATATCATCCCGAAGATATTTTCTTGCCCTGTCTGATGGCAGATAGATAGACACAGTGATGTTGTTGTCCTCATCACCCAATGAGATACCATATCTGTCGGGCTTATTTGAGTTTGGCTCTTTAAGACAATTTATATGAAATTGTTGCATGTAAAAGAGGAACCCCTGGCACACAAGAGACAATTAAGCTGGCAAAGATGGCTGTCATGGACTCCCACATAGTGGCCTAGGAGCTCCATTGGAAAAGGGGTTACAGACATCTCTAGTTTGCTATGCTATTCTGAGAAAGTTTTGGCAAGACAACTTGAGTAATCCTGTTATAGTAGCTATCAGGGTCCTGCTGTAAAGTGAACTTGCACGAACTAAGTTATCTAATGAATATGTATTAGCTTTCCACTACGATGCACTGGTGACAATTATGGCTGCAAATACTTCTGTAGATGTAAATATAAGACAGCTGTCAGGAGAGAAGCTATAATTGTAATGAGCAATCTTGAGTTTGTAAGTTAGCATAATTTCTGTTAAAGATAGAGGAAATATTTAAGAAAACTTTTTCTTTTTTTCTTTTTTAAAGTCGTCTGGTTTTTTGGTGTCAATCAATCAAATTGGTGTCAAATCAATCTCCAATAGAAAAGAAAATTACATAGCTCAGAATATAATTTTGTGAGCAGCATTATTCAAGTGTTCACCCTGTACTGGGCTACTCTGCTTTTCACATTCCACACATCAAGTTTAGCTATGAAATTCACCCAGTTTTACCTAATACAGCAAAAGATTTATTTTGCCAACTGTTTTCATGTTCAGTACCTTAATTTGTAAAAGCAACAAACTGCAGAGTAACGGATTGCTTTAAGTAGCACAGGGGTGGAAATGGAGTTTCCTATTAGGACTTTAATTGTTCATTTATTCAAGACATAGGATAGTGAATTGTGAAATAAAAACCTCAAAAATGATTGACCATAAGGTTGATACTGAGTTCTAAAGCCTAGACTCAAAGTGCAAGACTTCATTATGTAAATAGGTTCTTTCAGATTCAGTGAACAATTCAACTGCCCAGGCTGCTGCTGCTCTGATGTGTGAAATGCGACCAGCTTACAGAATCATTGCTCTCCATACAAGGGTAACACCTACTCAAGCAGACTTTAATATTTTTCTGGTTTATTTCAGAACTGCCTCCCACAGGAATAAATTACACACCATACCCACAATGCAGGGATAGTAATCACTGATCTGTTGAATATCTCCTCTGCATCCAACAACGCTTTTGGTAGCACAGATTAACCTGTGCAAGCATTAGCTCAATTAGAGAATCTTGTCCAGGAGGACCTCAGATCAGAGGATCAAGGCTGTGATTTTAAGGGCTACAGGATCTCTAACACCTTTTGCAAATTTGGCCTCACTCTAATACTGACCCAAAAGGCTGCAAATTTAAGTGTACTGTAATTTCTCTTCAGTGTTACACTAATTACTGACATGCTGGCAGGGAAACTTTGATTTATTATGCTGTTTTTCAAAAGTGAGAGCCATGGGAGCTCCCAGTACTATTAATCCTGGGAAATGCTCATGTAGAAAACTGTGGATTAACAGGAAAAGTTCTGGCAAGTATTTATGATTTGGAGTTGGCAAAACATTGAAACAGATACAGAAAACAGAGTTACCCATGCCTATCAGAGCTTACTGTGCCACTCAGGCTGCAGACCCTTTAGCATTTGATATAGAGCAATTGTAGGGTTTGAATTGCAGCATTCACTTATCTTCACCATTCACACTTAACACATTGAATGATTCACTTCACGGAGCAGATGTAGTGCTCACAGATAAGTTTTGGTTTGGAGGCCTCTGCTGTAGGACTTAACAAATGTGATTCATCGCCCTCTGGAAGTGGAAAACATAATGGTTAAAAAATGGTGATTGTCCTTCAGGCAATTTTAAACCACATTCGTGTTAAGAACATCCAATTGAGGTGACTAGACTGAATTTCATCAAAAATAAAGCCTCTGAATAGGGCTGATACAGGGGCCCTGGCACCAATGGATTCAACCTGTGATCTGCTCCTACTCAGACAAATGACTTCTTAATGGAAATACAGCCTTAGACTTATGAAGGGGGTCATGGAACTGTGTGAAAACAGACACATTGCATTACTAATCAAAGAAGTAATATTCTCAACTCTTAATGATGATGTCTATAGTCTCCTTAGGTTATTGTAGCCCATACTCAGCTCCTGGATTGCTATCCAAATATTCAAATATATTTATGAATTAATTTCCTTTACAGTCATGGGAAAAGAAGTAATAAGTGCTTCCATACTACTTCAGGAGAAACCAATATTTAAATTCTTATTGATGTCTGTACTTTCATAATCCTCACATCAAATACTTTCAAAAATATTGCTCAATAATTGCATTAGATAAAGTAGTATTAACCAAAACATAGACCTGTATATCAAATTCATCACTGAACTTATGTAAGAAGAAATTTTCAAGCACATTATGCATAGATTAGCTGCATAAAGGAACATTTTAATTCAGCTCTATTGTATGTGCTACAAAGGAAATGTATCTCATCCCTTTTGTTATGTCTCCAATTTGTTTCTGTGAATCTGATATCTTCATTGGTGACTGCTTTTCAGACAGGGACTTCTCCACAGCATGACTGCCCACAGCATGATAGTCTGTCACAATATCTGCTCTGATTCTCACTCACTGATCCCTGATCATTACTTCGTATGGGTTATCTGATTAGGCATGTTATCTGAAGTGTATATTTATGAAAGGATGATAGATCCTTTCAGATCCTACCAGATCTAGGATTTTCAAGTTTTCAGCTACTTCTTTCCTACTTGTGCTGTGGGGATCTATCTCTCCAATATGGTTTATTTCATGCAATTTTCCTGGTTTCTGTAAATTACAATAGTTGTGACTTCTTTGTGACAGACTTGTGAACAACTGAAGTCCTGGCAATAAATTAGAGAGTGATTAATTCTTTTGTTAACACTTATAACAAAAGGCCCACTCTCAGCAGGTCAATTGTCTCTAGAGTAAATTAGGTTATAATCCGTCAAACAGATGTCAGAACCTCATAAAGATAGGAGCATATGTGTATACTGACAAACTCATTATGTGAAAATTGTACAGATGATGGCAAGAGAATACTTTGTTCTTCCCTTAGGCACCACATATGAAACATATTTTCTGAATTGCACTTTGCCGTATTTTACTGAATTTGTACTAATAAACAACAGTTATCTGTAAGTGGCGCAGCACTGGCAATGAAAGCACCGTGTGTTCACTTTGCTGTGATAATAATAACATTTGCCAAGACAAGGCAAAGGCAAGCCAAGGACCAGCTGAAGACCACCTTTCAAACATCAAATCTTATATCACGTTCATCCCTTTGTGCACTCCCAGACAGAGATTCAAGCACACAGGAATTATCTGATTCCCACACAAAGGGGATCCAAGTCCCAGGTTGGAAAAGAGCTGTTGTGTGTCCAGGACTGCAAATTGCTGAAAGATCGTGATTCTGGGGTGTACCCTGGCGCTCATCCAGGCTCTACATACTTCTAGTCTGATTCTCAGACTCCCAAAAGTACCTTGTTTAGAATTAGACAGGGAGAATCAATAGAGCACCGAATCACCATCTAGGCCACTGAACACACGTAGTACTTGAAAACAGCAAGTAGTGTAACCCATTGAGTAACCCCAGAAAAGCCCCCAAAAACTGAAGCTACTCACAAAGGGACTTTAGAAGTATTCAGTCCCTCTCTGGAGACTGACAAACATTTTGCTTCACTCTTACCTAGGACATAAGTAAAAATTCAGTTTACACACTTCTGTAGCCATATCATGACCTAAAATAGGTGTCTAACTTATGTAAGACTGCAACAGCAATGATACTCAAGAGAACAATGAGCAACAACACCATTAGTCCCGCTGTACACTGGCTCCCTATGAAGCCAGTGAAGAGAACTAGTCACAGTGCTCCAATTACAAACTTCTAGTAGCTACTCTTCCTATTTTTTGGACATTGTAACAAATTTATTTCCTTAACTGCACTGGGAATGAAGATCTAGTGCCTCTGGTTAGTCCAAATCATAAGCATCATCATAAGGTGGCTGTGATTCTGGTCAATGCAGTTACCTGCACCTGATGCAGTGGGACAAAACCATGAGTGTCAATAGTTACATCCATTAACCCTGCAAACCATGAACAGTGTATTAAAGGAACTCTAAACACCACAGGCAATTTTCAGCAGTTTGCTTCAATTAATGCCCAGCTTACCTTTTCTTTTGAAAATTAATGAAAGCTCATGAAAATTATAGCAATAAAGGATTATACAAATAGCAGCTGCACAGAAGCATTCTAATTCTTTCAATTACTTTTATACTGTTCTTTTCACTGACTTGAACTATTTAGACTACATGTTTTTCTGAAAAATCAGGCAGCACCATAGAGGAACACAATGGTTGTTAATAGAAAACTGAGACTCAGGCACTCAGGTGGGGTTCTAGATAATTGGCACTCAGTTGTAATTCAAAATTATATTGTAACAAAAATGTGAACATTTCCCAGAAACCTAATAATTATTTTTAGCTTTCCATTTAACTGCAATAATGTCACCTATGTTTTCTTCTTGCAAATTAGGTTTTGGTGAGTAAAAGACATTACATTCATTTTACATAAAACTGTTAACTAGGTTTTTTTAACTTGTTTGTTTTTTGGGTGCCTTTTGAGACCTTTTGTTTGTTCCATCAGAATCACTTTGAATTAAAGCGCATGTGGTACTCCTTGAAATGCGTGATAAAAAGCACCTGACAATTTCAAGAGGTTAAGTGGCCATGATCTGTGCACTGTCTGTGCTGCAGCTGAGAAGAAGATGCAGTTTGACACAATATCTAATCTGCTGTGACATTCAAGTTTTAAGTGATGTTCAAGGAGATGGAAGTCCTGGCTCTAAACATATCCCAACGTTTGCTGGTCTTCTGTCTGTTAACTTACTAATGAACCATGATTGAGTAAAGTAATGAGGAGTTTACAGAGAGCCCCAGGAAACCAATTTCCAATTTTACAACCAGCAGGCTTTAACTTCACTGCAGCCTTTGCTAATTTTGTCTAGGAGTGGACTTGGATACTAAATGCCATTTCTTCTTACAGAATCAGACAGACTTTTCTAATCCCTGAATACTTATTTGCTGATGAATGTCTCTTCTTCAGATCCATTTTATTTCCATCTATAGTTGTTAAAAATAGGCTGAATAACTAAAAAAAATGATTACTGAGAGAAATAAAATTATAATCACTGAAAATCAGAGGCACTGTTAGACTCAAGGAGAGAAGGAAATTTTAATCTTTAGTCTTATCTAGGATGAACTATGGAGAGAAGTGTAAGAAAAATAAAGAAGATTAATTTTGAGGGAAAAAATAAATAAAAATCAATGTGAAAGTCTTTTATACATAATTTCTGTATGTGACTGTAAGAAACCAGTGCTTCTACCTATGCTGCATACAAAAGAGCATCACATGCAGTGCATAGAATAACATTTGCTACGAAACCGTTTCTCTGGAGCCACCATCCTTAATGTTTGTCACACAGGATCACTGCACGCAGTCGGAAAGAACAGTAAAATAGGAGAGAAATCAAATGTCAAGAGAAAAGACACATTTCTAAAGACAAGTTTTCTACATATTTCTCTGCTGAACAGAAAGGTTTCCATACCCAGGCCCTTGTATATTGCAAAGGCCACGTTTCTTTTCTTTGCAGTAAAACATAATTTTAAAACACAATTTCCAAAAAAAACAATGCTAGTACAACATCTCAGCAGTTATGTCTGTAAATAATAACACAGAAACACTTCTGTATTATATCTTTAAAAACAAATGCAAAAGCAGCTGTCTGTATTTTGCACATCTTTTAAGTGAATTAATGTACTTCACATAAATTACAATCTAAAATGCAACCCTTCATGCAGAGGAGTTTTTGTTTCTTCGTTTTTCCTGATACTGAAGTTGTAATTTAGAAAGCTTGCAACTTTATCGTTGTATGTAATCTTGCAATCCTCAAAACAGCTTTGTCCATTACTCATGCTTGCGTGAATGCAGCTTGAGATGATTCAAAACTGTACTGTCAATGATTTTCTTAGTGAATGACACTGTAGTATTGACAGTGATTTGAGATATAATGATTAAAAAACACATAAAAGTGAAATTATGGATTCTGTGGACAATGGAATGAAGAGAAAGCTCTAATCAAAAAGTCATAAAGTATGTCAGTAACTATACAGTTTCTATGGCTGAATATGACTAATATAACTCTTATTAATTCTGGATGCTGCTTTCTATTCTCTTTTCTGAAGGGCATTTATATATGGGGTGTATTTTAATATTTCAGAGCATGTCCAGATTAAATATTTGAGATCATAGCAAACTGCCTGCAATTGATCACTGAAAGAATCATACAGCATAATTATCAACAAGAAAAGAGCCCTTTTAATTTTGGTTATGTAAAAATTAAAAAAGCATCATCAGGAGAGCATCAGTCTGGATTTATGCCTCCAGTGCTATTATCTCAGTCAATTATTCTACTTATCTTAGTTGAGTGAAGAATTCTGAGTTACTTTAGTTCCTGCTGGCAGTGAAGTGCAGTATTCCATTTATTAGCTGCATATACTTAATACACATTCCGGTTTCCCAACAAATCCTGATGTATCCGTGATCTACACATAGTATTACTTATTTATTAAAGCAGATTTTACTTTCTGTGCTTAAAAAATAAACAATATATTCACTAATGAACAGAAGTCTGTCAGAGTCTCAAGAATCTAAGAGAAACACTGTTAGAAATCTTCTCCAGAAATTATAAATTCCTGGGAAAACAACCCCAGGCAAAAGACATAATGTTTTTTCCAAGCAACTAAAACACCGAGCTATGTGTGTAGGCTGCAAAGGTAAAAACACAGATAGAAGAAACAAGATTGAAACAAGGGAAGGCTAAATCTCTCAGATTATGTCTGTTATTTTTCAGAGGAGTAAAGGTAATCCATTTGTTTTAAGAGCCTGTGGAAGACAAGCCCTGAGGAGTAAACTTCTTCAATAAGCAGACTAGTGCAATAATTTTCTTTGGCCAAATGGAATTGATTCATGTTATTAACAGTTGCATAATGGAAGTATCACTATTTCTCTTTAGAATTGCATGATTATTTTAAAAAGTGAGTCTACATTGTATAGAATTCCAAAACCACCAATTGAAAATGCATTATGAAAAGGAAGGCATGGCTGAGATATTTTTTTCAGTTCAGTAACAGATTCAGTGACATTTGCTGCAACAGCTCTCTATTATCCACATTGTATTACTTGGTAAATTTAGCAGAAAGAAGAGGATGAGAAAATATGAACACAAGAAATATGAAAATAATGAAACTTTAATGTAGCACAAAAAGTGTGACACATGTAATACCACAAAGACTCATTAAATACTTCCCAATCCACCTCTTTTTATCTCTCTCATCCTGTCACTATCAATTATTCCTAATGTTTCTCCTTTTTCCTGCAAGGCTTGAGGAAGCAAAATTAATTTATGTTTTTCTTGTTATCTCTCCATCTAAACTGGCTACTGACACTTCAAGATTCTGAACCATATGATGCAAAATCTCTTTTAGTGGAGGAAAATATAAACATTTTATTAGATAAGCCATGAGCCCTTTCAGTATTTGTTTGTCTCTAGTGCCCAGATCTTTAAAGAAACATGTCCAAAGAATAGTGATGGTTACAGTTGTTAGCTAATCTCCTTATCATATATTTACTTCTTGTTTTTAGCCCCACAACATATTTCAGTAGAACTTATATTAGTCTTTTAGCATGGACCAATGACGATGAAAGTCTGCCCTGAGCAGAACTCATTTGTCCTTGTCAGCTGTGGATAACCAACTAATACCCTTAAAATAAAATTACACTGAAATAGCCTGATCTTATTAGGCTTATTTAAAGTAATAAGTGCATTAAGTCTTTAGGAACTAATTTAAAGTTGTAATAGCCTACAGAGTTATAATGAATTTACCTAAAGCAAAATTTCATATGGTAAACTGAAGTAGTCTAGCATACAGAGAGAAACCATTTTTTTCAATAAAAATAAGCTTCTCATTCTGCAGACAAAGTAATGCCAAAACTGAATTAAGTATCACTTAATTCTACTCATTCTTCTCAGTTCTTGTAAATATAACCCATGAAAAGAAAGACAGTAAACAGTAAAATATGGGGAAAACCTCTTTAATTTTAGAGCTCCAGGTTATTCCAGACCAATTTATTTGAATATCTAGAGGGATACATTATGTATTGGGGTTACATAAGTGTAAGGTTAGTGTTAGTCTTCTTTCTACAAATGGAACAGAAGTGTTAACTTTCTACAGCTTGTCAGGTTCAGTTGTGAGTATGTGGGCCTAGTTTCTATTTCCATTCAAAATATACCCTTACAGTAGCCATTAAATTCAGATTCAAGAGCACATCACAAAATAATAGAGAACGCTTTATTAGGTAATCTTAAAAGGATGTCTCATCATAAATTAATATTTTTCCATTTTCTTTGCATTTTGAATGCACATTTTTTTCAATTACTTATATAATTAGAATAAAGTGGATTAGTTCTATGTGAAGTAAACATAAAATTATTAGGAAATATATAAGGGAAATAAAACTTTCATAAATTAAAATTCAAAATCTACAAAATACAATAGCCCTTTGAACCCTATTCACAGCACAAGTTACTTATACTCTAAAAGAATTTTGCTATACAGAAGCTGCATGATTATGAAGAATCAGAAAGATTCACAGAATCTACTCTGTTGTCAGATTTGAGATATGTAGGGAATCAGTTATGTCTGTTGCATGTTTCAGCTAGAATGAGATCCTAGGCATTTTCAGTTGATGGGCAGGGATTTCACTATGCAAATCACATTTCTTGTCATGAGAGACAGAGCAGCTATTTTCAATAACAATTGCACAAAATATTTTACACTGAGGTAGCAAAAATGGATACCTCTTGGATTCCTGCAATGGAAAACTGAATCACTCTCAGGAACCCCAGTACTGACCAGCCTCCACTGAATAAAATGGTTTTAAACACGTGTAGATGCTTCCATTTGAGCATCGTAATCCTGAATGGAATCCAGCTCATTTTATACCACTCTACTGAGCCCCTTTTTGTACTCTGTTGAGTTCCCTGGTCTGACACCCCATTTGAGATTACATTTTTAGCAGACAGGCCTCTTTAATGGAACAGATGGGCCTCAGCAGGAGAGGTTTTTCTCTCCATATCACAATAAACACTATCGTAATTCACTCTTAAGTAACAAGTACTCTGAGGAATTTTCTCAGGTAAAATATGAGTAGCTTGGGATTTTACACCATGCTGCTCTTGGAAACCATAGGCTTGCCCCATGAACCTCTGTTTGCTGACTTGGCTTTGGTTGGCTAAGTACAGATTTTCTGAGATGCACCAAAATCTGCACGATGTCCTCTGATCCATGGGATGCTTTTTCCACCCTTCATGACTCCAGAAGCCTTTTTGTCCCTCCATTCTCCTTCCAGTAGCCTGCCAGCGTCTGTACTGACTACATGCCCCCACCTCATTGCTGTGCCTCTCTGATCACTTCTATTTCTCATGTCAAGCCATTCCTGCAACCTTTCCTCCTTGAGCAGCTGCTGAAGGAAAGGGCAACCATCCCTCCCCAGGAGACCTCTGCCCTAACCAGTCCTGTTTCTAAGAGGAACACTCAATGAAAGCTGAGAACAAAGTATACATATTTTTCACCGAAGACTTCTAGGAATTTTTTTCTTTTTTAATCTTCCTTACAATTTTGAATCTTTCTGTCAGTGTGGATGTCTAGCAGTTTCTAACCTCTGCAACACTATGGTTTGAGTCAGTTCTCCCTGTTCATCTCAGAAACTGGCACAGAATGATGTTTTATGACCCAGAAC
>NW_020956022.1:260527-270392 GCF_003031625.1 Empidonax traillii
GCTAATGCACCAGTAGCTGCAAAAAAAACCCTGATGGTTTCTAAAGGGAAACAACCAGACTGCAGTTGTTTGCAATTTTATGTCAGGCCAGTCAATGGTACCTGGCGATATGTACATTTTAAGAATGCAGATTCATGTGCAAACTGGATCAAAGACAACAGTCTATAAAGTTCTGTATGAGAGAGTGACTTGATTTACCCACGTTAGTGAAAAACTCATAAAAATAATCTTGTTAACAGAAAGAGTTAATTATCGTGGACATTTTCTCTACTTGACCCTTGGAGGTTTCACCTGAGGTAGAAACCTGAATTAAGAAAAGTGTTTATGCTTGACTTTGTCAAGGAAGTGAGAAGACAGCTGTAGGTTCATCCTATCCTGACTGTAAAATTTACAAGTTCATGAGAAATCTTAAAATTGAAACTTTCAATCAACTCCTAAACAATAAAATTGTCAAAAGACAGATATCAATGCCAAGGGGTCATAAGCCTTGACAGAGAAAAATCACTACCACTAAGACTTTTTCTATTCAGGAAAGGAATTAAGTGTGTTCTTAAATATACAAAAAAAGGTTTAATGCAAAAAATTTGCATTTTGCTCGCGATTGTGTTCATATTCTGGGCACACCCTCAGTTGATGACCCTTACCAAAAATTAATGAGACCATTGTTCTGGCTCCCGTTATTCAACAGGTTTGAATTAGCTGACTTAGAAACTGTGTAAATATCTGTGTACTATCAGAGAAACTAAATGAAAAATTAACGTTTCTGGACATTTTTTTCTTTTGCTCAATTTTTTACATTATGTGTTTAATCTAAAAGGTCCACTCATATGAATATCACTATTGTGTCGCAGATTGGTTAATGCATAATGCAGTTTTTCTATTCATAGTTTATATTCATATTTTTCAATATTCACATTTTTCCCATGGCAACTGCTGTATGAGTACAATGTCCTGTGCTACTAAATTGTATATCAAATAATTTCATATCAGGAGATTTTCTTTGTGTGTTACTCAAACATTATTCCAGTGTTAGTGAGAATGTAGCTGATACTAGTGAACATAACTTTTTAAATTAAAGAAAATATGTACAATAAATTTCAGTTTAAGTATGATCAAAGCCATGATAACCTAAAGATCCTCAAACAAAGAACTTCTGGGGGGTGAAGGTATGAGTTATTGTCCAGAAGTTTCCTAATCTCACAAACCTTGCATTTGTTTCCTTAAGTTTTAAAAGATATTTTAATCCTTGTCCAGTGTAAGATGTAAGAAAAAAATTCACCTTTTTTTTTTTAAGATCTAGAACTTCAGCTGTGTACCAAACAGCAGGAGACAGACTGCTGTGTTAGCTTGAGACCGAGGTACAAAAGCCAAAGTCTTAAAAATATTTCAGCACTTCTGGTAAGAGACGTTTTCTCTTATTTGTAGGTGCTTTGTGAGGCAGTCTCTATCATAAATTCTGAAGCTCTCTATGCTTTCAGTGAAGATGAGGATGTCCTTAATGGTCATCAGAGCAAGATCTGACTGCAGGTCTCCATCGAAAATTAAACAATATATTTAACAGCACTGCAATTCATTGCTAATCCTTGTATAGTTATTCCAGTTTCTGGAATGGACTATTTTTTCATGTTTTGGATGCACCCAACATGATGGCTAATGCTGGCTAAATAAATCAGTAAAAATGTACTGAGATTTCAGAAAGAATCAGATCAAGGAGACATGCTTTGAATCAGAGGAAATCTTACCTCACACAATAAGGGGACTTTTTTGAGCTACCCAAGAGAAATGAAGTACCACCTTGGCTGAGATGACTTTGGCTGTCCATTTCTTTCCTACAAGGTCTGTAGGTAGGAAAGAATAGGAATTTGGCAATCAGGAAAATAGTGTCAATAATTATTGCATTAAAAAAACTCACTGTTAAAAATATCTCGGATGCAATTATACTTAGAGGGTTTCTCTGAAATAGTATCACATCAGATTGCTGACTGCAACTATTCGCATACCAAATATTCCACCTTCAACAATTACTCATACCTGGACAGAGTTTCTGCACCTGTGCTCATAAACCTCACTGTTGAAATATGAGTCATGTTTCTATTTGGTTTGCTAGAATCTGGACTATCTAACATTTAAGAAGTCTTTAAGGAGGTATGAATTTTTCTGAATGAAACAATCAATTAAGTATATATGGTTGTGTTCTGGATTAAGCTATAAACTGCCGAGTGATTACAATTTTTATTTAAGACTTTTTAAAAGCCTTTTGTTTCATTATAACCTCTAATTAACATCTGGAGAAAGAGTCACACACCCTTGTCTAAGAGAAATTCTTTTTAATTTAGTGAGAAAAATAAGGCATTTTGGCAAAAGGTTTTTACAGGAGTAAAATACAACCAAGAAAAAAGCATTTCACTGAAACATTCTGCTCAAAGATCCATTCCACAGGAAACACCCACCAGAACAATCCGTATACCAGTTTAGTAAAACCCAGTTCATTGGTTTTAAGTTACCCATAAGAGAAGGAAAAGAGCAGAAGAAAAAAAAATATTAAAAGGGGCAAAGAAAGAGAGAAGAAAGAAGAAGGAGAGAGAGGAAAGAAAAAAAATGGTTACCAACAAGATTCGATGATTCACACGGTGCCAGCTGGAGAGGGAAAAGAAGGAAGAGAGAAACCACGTGGAGTCTCGTGTATTTATAGAGCTCAGTTTTCCCTCCCAGGCAGGACATCCCATCAGTGCCTTCCAGGCCAGAGTGAGTTGCGCTGTGGTCAGTCACAGGAGTGTGCAGGAGTGTAGAGTGGTCAGGTTACCAGGCAGGTCTGCTTTGACCGACAGCCCGGCTACAGGCCTTCAGCTCGGCCACGTGCTCTGCGTGGGCAGCACGCCTCGCCTTCCAGCTCTGCCCTGTGCCCTCAGCACAGGCCTTTTGTGCAGCCCTTACCATGTTCCTGTCCAGCCCTTCCCCACATGCACACACACACTCACAGTGAGTTGGTTCCGAGCCATATCCATAATTCAGTGAAATTCAGATCCAGGATCAATACCCTTCAGCATCTGACACTGATTTGTAAAGAACATTTGTTTTAGTTTATATTATAATAGGAGTGTAATCTCTCTTAGCAGACAGACAAATATATAAACAGTTATATTTTGCTAAATTTTAATAAAATGCCCACAAAAAGTGCTGTGAAAAACAACATTAAAATAGATGCTTTGTCTCCACTATATTTTGTGGTTATTGTCTGCTCTAAAACATTTTTCACTGGTAAGACTTATAGTGTGTTATCCTCTACAGCACTTCAGAAACTACTTTGTAGAATATAAATATGACAAATCTTCCGTTCTGTCATATTTGAATAAATTGCAAACACCTTTTAAGTCTTCATGACCTCCTTTAACAAACTCTTTGAGACTTGCAGATGAAATGTAGTCTATGATGCTAGATAGATATTATCCTCTATTTCTTTGTACACTTAGGAACTATAGTCACTTATTTTCACCTATTTGTCACATCAAACAATATTTAAATTCCAGATTTGCTGAATGTTTAAAAGTGGTTTCCATCTGCATCACTGGAAGCCACTCTTTGTCTTGGGGCAACATTGTGGAGAATTTCCAGAGCCATGTGGTGAAATGGACAGTCTCAACATCTAATTATATTTTGGCATTGTTTCTCTATAACTGCTTTGTATACACATATTTGTAGAGAGATAATTTTTGCAAATTCATGCTTCAGCATCAGTTTCTTTCCAGTTACCTGCCTGTACTGTCATTTAACAGTACAGTCTGTCCAGAATAGGACTTGGTAAAGAAATTAGGCTCCATAGAGTATCACAAGCATGTTCTGTCTACACATCAGAAAACAAAATGCAGATAGACACTCATGCAATGTCAAGTGTGAGTGTATTGTCTTTAATTCAGTATGACACTAATGTCTAATTAGGAGCTACACTCTGTTGATTGATGCATGCTGGTATCCTGCTGTTTTGGCAAATGAGCAAAGCAATTTTGTGATGATTCTGTACAATAATCCTTGCACTCCCAAATGTGATTTTTTTTTCTTTTAAATGACCATGGAAGAGCAAGGAAGTGACTTCTTTATTTATGAGACAGAACATATGAAACAGGAAAAGTTACTTATTCTTCAGCTATTACTTAGGAGTACCAGCTAATGCCTAACTGGTTAGAAGTTGGCTAACCAGAGTGTAGTTTGCCACATGAACTTCTAGTAGGTAATTCTCAGTTCTTTTACCCCAAAAGAAAGAAATTATCTCTAAACTCCTAGTGCATGTCAGCACACCAATACGGGATTCTGGTTAAAATTTAAAAAAGGGTCACTTACTGCCAGTAACTGTGTATTCTGCAGTATCTGCAACTATACTTTTGCTGGGTTAAATTTCTGTTATTAAAGAAAAAACATTATCTTAGGCATTCACTGAATGATACGGAAGTGATATGGCTGTGGAGGACTACACTAGGAAAATGAATATTTGTAAAATTGTTTGCAGAGTAGCAGACATCAAATAAGAAAATATTCTGCCTTTATTTTTCATATAGCACACTGTATTTTCAAACGAGGATTATGAGATCACTTATAATTTTCTTATAAAAAATAATGCAACCTTTAATGAACCTTAAATGTAAGTTCATTTGGTCTTTATGCCTGAGAAAACTTCAGATGTCTTGGCACTATTCTAAATTTGTTGGGGAACAAAACCAAATACTTTGCTGGTTCTGCTGTGTATTACTGAGTAGAGGAAATTAAATCTGTTTGGGAGAAATTAACCTGCAATTTATCAGATTAAATCAGTTGAGGCTATTTAGGCCTACAGTCTAAAAATTATACAAAAAAATGTAAATGAATACTGGTAAAGACATTTAAGCATTATCAATGTCATTTTATATCTTGTAGACCAGATATAACATCTGCTTTTCAATACTATAGCTCTTCTTTTCTAGAATTTCAACCCAGTAGTGATCTATATTTTATTGTTTGGGACACCAGATGACAAAGAGTAATTCCTTGTTAATGCTATGATCTCTTTTACCATAAGCACTGTACACCTTCCTTCAAGACACATGTTGAGCTTTCAAGTGCTTCCACAGCATGACAACATACCCCAAGGACACAGGTCATGAAGGAACAAAAGTAAGCTGAAAGGCAGACTCTGTGCAAGTCCAAAGGGGTGTAAGCTGGTGTTCAATAAACCTAAAACAGAAAATAAAAAATGAAACCAGTATCTGAGGAATTTCTTCTCCTTTGTTCCCAGGTGATTGTACAGTTCAATCTTCTTAGGTGACAAAATGGACTTTAAAAATACATAAGGCAGTAAATTCCAAGTAGGGAATAGGGAACTGTATGAGCTACAAAACACTGTAGGTATCTGAGCAAACAAAGTGAAATTCTGTCTTTGAATCTGTCTTTGCATCTCAATGTTTTAATGACCACAAGGGGAAGTTCTGAGGCAGTCTGCCTCTTGGAGCAGAGAGAACACAAACTGATTTAATACTGGTTGTCAGCTTGATAAAATTCCAAACGGAAATACAGAAATATTTGTCTGTGATTGCTTTGCAATCTCCTTAATGAACTAAAGGCCACATGTACATCTACAGTGTGTCCTGTGTATGCTTTCAGCATCTAAATGATCCCAAATTACATGAGTCTTTTTTTTTCCCTTCAGTAGATAATTTCAGTCCAAAATCAACATACATTCTAAATTGACAATATAAATTAAGAGTCGGAGAATGCAATGGCTATAGTGCACAATTTGTGGATAAAAAACTGAGAATGTAATGGCTATAGTGCACAGTTTGTGGATAAGAAATTGAGACAGGGGGAGAGAGCTATAGACTGACAAACACAACGAATTTAGAAATATCAGTGTTGGTCTACCCAATACAGTGGGACGAAAGAAAGCAATTCCAGAAGAAGAAGTAGAATCACACAGTTGGGAAAGAGAGACTTTTGTGTCTGGGCTCCAAAAACTGTACACCACCAGCAGAGACTTGTCAACTATGTCTATACTGGGAAAGGAAATACCCCAGAGCCATCCTCTAGCTTCTGAGACAAATGATACATCACAGATTACATCCATACAGCTGGGCTTTCTTGTCCACCAGAACATGGTAGATTTTCCAAATTGCCTGTTGAAATGCTTCCTCACTCATGCAAAAGCTCGGGCATGGTTTGGGGTTTGTCTGGTTTGGGTCATACTAGCTGACCCTAGGCCAAAACAATGCCAGGGGCTGCATGCTGTAAATCTGGGTATGTGTGCTCAGTCGTATTCCCAAACTCTCCTTGTCTTATTACTATAGACACAGCCACTGGGACCGATAAGCTGGGTACTATGCTGCACTGTGTAACGCTCCAGGCTGAAGTTCCTATAAATTAAGAAAAGCTTCATAAATCTTGAAATTTTGACAGAATTTTTAAACATATAAACTGTATCTAGAAACCTCACTTTTTAGAACATGAAACGCTTTTCCTACTAGCTAGTGTGGGGGCAGTTTTTGATAATGAAATAAGACCAAAGTTTTGTAGTTATTATCTTAGATTTTATAATCTTCATATCTTAGCATGTGGAGAAAATAAATATTAAGTACAGAAAAGCTGTTGTAGTGTTTGTTGTTAGAATCTATTTCATAGAAACATTCACTACTTCATTTCTGGTTTCTGGATATTCCAAAATTAAATCTGTGCAGTTATAGCCT
Organism: Empidonax traillii; assembly: GCF_003031625.1. Lineage (NCBI taxonomy): Eukaryota > Metazoa > Chordata > Aves > Passeriformes > Tyrannidae > Empidonax > Empidonax traillii. The sequence goes on from NW_020956022.1 coordinate 267,232, forward strand.
CTGGGAGACTGCAAGAGAGTCCTCATGGACTATCTGCTCTGTTATTAAATAGTCTGAAAGCTGATAGAAGATGTCACATACTCTCCATCTGAACCATGTGTAAACACGTGTTGTGAATATCTTTCTGACTTTACCATCTCAGCTACACTAGATACACAGACTCTTTTTCTTTTTAAAAAGAAAAAAGTTTTTTCCTGTGCAATTAGCAGTTTACAGTTTTTTCAGTACGTAAAGTAAACTAGACTTGTGTGGAAGTGGCCTGTATTTCCTTTGAACTACTACAGCCATCCCAGTAGCTGCAATTCCTGTTGTGTAACACCTGAACGACAGCAGAGGCACAGCTGTCTGTTGTTTTCTTGTGCTTCATTTCAGTGACTGAAGAGGGGATTTTGGAACGTCACTTTTTCTAAGACTCATGAAATTCTGGTGCTTCTGATCACTTGCCACAGCCACATGCCTGATTAAGTTGTCTCTGTCAGGAATATGATGTTATTTAATCTTGCTTTGGAAAAGCCAGAGATCAACAGAAAAACTCTGATAATCTAAAAAATATGATATTGACACAAATATTTGTGTTTAATTTGGATCCTTTTGTATCTGAATACCAACATGAGATTTTTTCAACTGATGCAAGCAGATACATTTTCTTCTGAAGATTATCAAGAAAGGGAATTTTGATTGACAAAGAATAGAATCTTGTTATACTATGTATAACATTTATTGTTCCAGTAAGTTGCTCTATCTCTAAATTTCGTAACAGCTAATCCTGTTTAAGAAATGCAAGATTTTAATTTTTTGTATTTTATCTCCCTGAGATTATTGCAGAAATTTACTTTACCTCTACTGAGAAATATGTAGAATTTACATGTAAAAAGATGTATAGAGCATTCTTATACTAATTGAATCTAGCCAATATTTACTAAAAAATCAGTCTAGAAGAGTGTTGCCTTGTGAGTTTATAATTTTTTAAAAAAATGCTCATCTTCAAATTTCATTAAAATTAAGCCAGTATTATGAAGATAGATCTTAAATTATTGATGTTTTCTTTCTTCTAACTTAACAAAAGTATTTTTACCTCTGCTAATAAAGTGAAGAATGAATTTTTTTCACTTCACAATACATAGGCACCAGGAAATGTGCAGCACTGAATTACAGTGACATAGAGTCTCCTGTGAGACATTGTATGGTATTTCATCAAATGTCGTACAGTAACTCCTTTTTGTTTCAGGGGATCATTGTTCACCCTTATAATTAAGGGGACCAGTAAATCTGGTGTTCCTGGAAGGGGATGGGAAAAGTTAAAGTTATTAATGATAACTGATGTTTCTATGAAAACTGGGTTTCATTATGAAGATATAGTCCATAGCTCATTTGTAAAACAAATACAAAACTATTGCTTGGCTACTGGAATATACCTATATTTTCTACAACCAAATACTGGGGCAGGAAACAATAAAACTCTCTGTGAGTTGGTATACTTTTTGTAATATCCTTTAGCAAACTCAACACAGCAGATCTACTGCAATGGGCATTTCAGTCCACAGATAGAACAGGTTAATGCCTTGCCCCATGAAGTTCACACCAACCTTTGTTTCCAATAAAGACTGGTAGACTTCCCAATGCACAGATGCCATAGGAATTTAGGTTTAGCAGTTGCCTGTTGACTGTGAGGTTAAACACCGGTAAGAAGTAATAAGTTCTTAGCAGGTTTTGGTAACCTGGAACCATTAATGAAAATGGCAATTGACACAGCACTGTAAGCAAAAGAGCTGAAGAGGGTACACTTTGCTAGCAAGCGTATGAGAAACCATGGAACTCTAATGAAGATGTCTTACACAAGGGCTTTTTCCTTTCCAATAAATGGGGAAATGAAAACCACTTTTTACATTGGAATTTTTCATCTGAACTTCAATTTCTTGAGAGTAATACACTAATACTGCAAAATTTGAAAGCAAGAAAGCAATTCAGTTTCACTTGCAGGAAACAGCAGGCAATATTACTCTTATCTGTTGGAGACAGCTCAAGGTATTCTCAACCATTCAGTTTTCCTCTTATCTCCCCTGGATTTTAAGCATACTCTTGTTTATAAAACTCTCCAACTATTCCATAGGTAGATTGACTTTTTTTTTTCCAGGGCTGCCTTTCTTCTAAGCTAGGTCAAGTTTCTCTTTTTTACTCTAATTTGGTGTCTTTAATTTCTTTATTTTGGGGGATTGTGAGACAAACAGAGAAAAATGCTTCTCCAGTTAGTAGAGCAACAGGATGCAAAGTCTTGTTCATACTTTACTTCTGGACTAAAAGAAATGAGGTACAGGAAAGCAATTGCTTACCACTTTCATATCCTTTATTATGTCTCCCACATGCTTTATTTGATGTCTAGACTATTGCTGCAGCCTACTCACTGATATTTTTGTCATCTTCTTTCCCTGGAATCTGCTCATAGCAGAGATATCTTTAACAATATTTATGTTATTTCCTATTGGAGAAACTTTGAAGAAACCCCTAACCCGGAGAGATACGATTACAGTAAATATCAATACACAGAATTATATCTTACACTAACACCAATTTGCATATGTTATCTATAGATTCAATTTCTATAAACAATTAGACTCTAGAATCACTCTTCTGTGAGACTGCTAGCTTTTAAAAGAAGTGTTTTTCGTCTAAAAATGATGGAACTTTGAGATGGCTGCCTTATTTTCAAAATGCTTTATCCTACTTTAGGACAGTTTCATCTGTAAATAGCCATCAAATCAGTTAAATGGGTGAATAACAAGCAACATAAAATCTTTATAGGTGTGGAAATTCAAGGACAAAATAGGAAAAATATAGTACCAGGACTGCTCAACTAGAACAGTAATAACAACAGTGAGAGGATAAAGGTGATTAGAAGTTAAGGAGAAAAACCCAGTAATGAGATTCCATCTACTATAACATAGACTGGATCAAGGATGAAACCAAGACTGTTTTTCTGGCAAAATGAATGGCAGCTTTGCAAAACTGCCTGATTTAAAATTTAGTTTCAAAACTCCTGAGGAATAAATATCAATTATCTATTCAGAAATGTTATACAGCCACTGTAGCAGTGCTTAATTTTAAAAAGATGAATTACATTATAACTGAGAAAAATGTGTAGAGGGCAAAAAAAAAAGCCAAAA
>NW_020956022.1:270616-273724 GCF_003031625.1 Empidonax traillii
ATGAATGGCAGCTTTGCAAAACTGCCTGATTTAAAATTTAGTTTCAAAACTCCTGAGGAATAAATATCAATTATCTATTCAGAAATGTTATACAGCCACTGTAGCAGTGCTTAATTTTAAAAAGATGAATTACATTATAACTGAGAAAAATGTGTAGAGGGCAAAAAAAAAAGCCAAAACTGCAAAATAACACATTAGAAATTCAAAACAAATGTGCACCATTTGCCAAAATTATTTTAGAAACACCAGAAAGAAAAAAGTCGACATGGCTAAGCAACCCAACAAAGGAGACTATTAAATTAGAAGGCACATTTCAAAAACTTGAACTTGTGTTAAAAGACAATAGAAAGAAGATTTTAAAAAATAATAATATTTTTTTAAAAAAGAGGTTTTGGTACATCATCTCAAAATGCGTAAACACATGTACTGAATGCTTGTTCAAATATGTTGTTCAAATATGTTTATCCTCTCCAGGATGTCTTTGAAGACACGGCCAAGGTATAAAAACATAAAGAAGACAGAAGACAAGAGCACAACAAACACACCAAATCATAGATTCATAGAATCATAGAATGTGCTGAGTTGGAAAGGACCCATCAGGATCATCGAGTCCAACTCCTGGCTCTGTCCAGGACACCTCAGGAATCACACCATATGCCTGAAAGCATTAACCAAATGCTTCTTGAACTCAGACAGGCTTGGTGCTCTGACCCATGATTCCTTCCATCCAAGTTTCCCAACAAGCAAGGTAAAGCTTAGAGAGTTATCTGTATAACAATTCTTTAAAAAAAGATAAATATATATATATATATATTTAGAGAATTTATCTGGAACTGGATTGGAAGGAGAAAAGACAGCAGTCTTCAGAATGTTGGTTTGTTTTCTTTTTCATCATTTTTGTGGACATTTACATTCCATGAACATTAACTGCATTGGAGTTTCTGGGTTTGGGAAATGCAAGATTAAAGGCTTATTTCTAAAACTTAAATTTTTAAGAATTTACTATCCTGCAATAACCACTGCTGTGTTATGGGAGACACTTTCCCAGCTATTCTCAATTAAATAGTCTGGTGAACATTGTCTATATAGCTGTTTGAGGAGAAAGTTTGCCAAGGCTACTTGGCAAAGCCTGCTATTGCACCTTCAAGGTTTCTTTCTTGAAATATGTCCATCCTTTTGGTTTTAAAGGTTGTTTCCCAAGGTACTCTCCAAATCAGCCGCCTGAATAGGCCAAAGTCTGCCCTCCAGAAGTCCAGGGTAGAAGTTTTGCTTGATACCCTTCCTTACTTCACCAAGTATTGAAAACACTATCATTTCATGGTCGCTGTGCCCCAGCCAGACCACAACTCTCACCAGCCCTTCTCTGTTTGTAAACAGGGTCTAACGGGGCCCCAGCCTTGTTAGGTTCATTTATCAGCTGAAGCAGGAAATTATCCTCTATACACTCCAGGAATCTCCAAAACTGCCTCTTCTGCGCTGTGTTGAGATTCCAGCAGACATATGGCAGCTTAAAGTCACCAACAAGGAAAAGGCCTGGTGATTTTGAAACCTCCACCAGTTGCTTCTTTCTTTCTTTCTTTCTTTCTTTCTTTCTTTCTTTCTTTCTTTCGTTCTTTCGTTCTTTCGTTCTTTCGTTCTTTCGTTCTTTCGTTCTTTCTTTCGTTCTTTCTTTTGTTCTTTCTTTCGTTCTTTCGTTCTTCCTTTCATTCTTTCTTTCGTTCTTTCTTTCGTTCTTTCTTTCTTTCGTTCTTTTGTTCTTTCATTCTTTCTTTCATTCTTCCTTTCGTTCTTCCTTTCGTTCTTCCTTCTGTCCTTTCTTCGTTCCTTCATTCCTTCTCTCCTTTCTTTCTTCCTTTCTTTCTTTCTTCCTCTCTTTCTTTCTTTCTTCCTTCCTTCCTTTCTTTCTTCCTCTCTTTCTTTCTTTCTTCCTTTCTCCCCTTCTTTCTTTCTTTTCCTTTTTTCTTTCTTTTCCTTTTTTCCTTTTTTTCTTTTCTGCAGCATGGTTAATTGATATAAAGCACGACTCATTACCTTGTGGGAGGTAGTAGTCTTCATTAATTCAGTTCTCACTTCATTTGCTTTGCATACAGTTATAATTAACTTCAGAATAACTTTGGTAACTTCTGCAGATTTATAGCTTCAGTTTTATTCTGCATTTGTCTTTTCCCTCATGTTTCAATGTGTTGTATGAGTTTTAAAAAATCAAGACCAGCAATGATTTCTTTAGGGAATAATTTAACATTGCAATTTTAGAGTGATAGTCGGTTTACATCCCTCTGTCTGTTCAGCTACTTAAACAGTTAAAGCACTAAGCTTTATGAAATCTCAGATAACATTTTCTTACAAATAGGAAGAAATTCACAGTGTTTGACATTCATTTTCTGTAGAAGGAATCCTTTCCTATGTATGCCAATCCCTCACCATATTGTATATGGTGGCAGAGGAAAGCCCCTATACTGTTGTGAGCAGAGGAAGGAATCATGTCAGTCTTTTACTGATATCCTACAGCTGAAAGGATTTGGTCTCTTTGGGGGCATACTGCTGTAGGAAGGATAGACACACAACATTACACAGTGCAAACTGGTTTATGTAGGCTGGGAAGGCAGCACTCCTACTTTAAGAAGGGCAGAGAGTTAAAGACAGCAGAGCCACAGCATTTCCTGACACCTCTGTAAGGCTGATATCACAGAATCACAGAATTCTTAGAGTTGGAAGGGACCTCTGAAGTCATCTAGTTCAACCCCACTTCACATATGAGCTGTGTCAGTGTATTTAGTACATCAGCCCACCCCTGGCTGAGCTGATGATTTCTTTCTTCTTGAGGCAGAAGCTCAGTGCTTTATACCACTATATTGGGCCATACTGAGTAAGACGAGGGGAAATGAACTCTTCAGAAAAGTTCCTGGCACACTCCACAAGTCTCTAAGGAAAATGTTTTATTTGCTCCTCAACACCATCGTCATTACAGCTCAGGAGTTGGACTCTCAGAGATGTGGTCAGTCCCTACCACTGCCCCCAGATGAACACCTGGCAAGCCCAAGCCCAACACTTCAGTAATATCCTAATATCTGCCATAAAAACCATAGGTAGTTTCACCCTGCATGCTCA
>NW_020956022.1:273745-275159 GCF_003031625.1 Empidonax traillii
TTTCTTTCTTTCTTTCTCTCTTTCTTTCTTTCTTTCTTTCTTTCTCTCTTTCTTTCTCTCTTTCTTTCTCTCTTTCTTTCTTTCTCTCTCTCTTTCTTTCTCTCTCTCTTTCTTTCTTTCTTTCTTTCTTTTCTTTCTTTCTTTCTTTCTTTCTTTCTTTCTTTCTTTCTTTCTTTCTTTCTTTCTTGTTCTTTCATTCTTTCTTCCTTCCTTTCTTTCTTCCTCTCTTTCTTTCTTTCTTCCTTTCTCCCTTTCTTTCTTTCTTTTCCTTTTTTCTTTCTTTTCCTTTTTTTCTTTTTTTCTTTTCTGCAGCATGGTTAATTGGTATAAAGCACGACTCATTACCTTGTGGGAGGTAGTAGTCTTCATTAATTCAGTTCTCACTTCATTTGCTTTGCATACAGTTATAATTAACTTCAGAATAACTTTGGTAACTTCTGCAGATTTATAGCTTCAGTTTTATTCTGCATTTGTTTTTTCCCTCATGTTTCAATGTGTTGTATGAGTTTTAAAAAATCAAGACCAGCAATGATTTCTTTAGGGAATAATTTAACATTGCAATTTTAGAGTGAAAGTCGGTTTACATCCCTCTGTCTGTTCAGCTACTTAAACAGTTAAAGCACTAAGCTTTATGAAATCTCAGATAACATTTTCTTACAAATAGGAAGAAATTCACAGTGTTTGACATTCATTTTCTGTAGAAGGAATCCTTTCCCATGTATGCCAATCCCTCACCATATTGTATATGGTGGCAGAGGAAAGCCCCTATACTGTTGTGAGCAGAGGAAGGAATCATGTCAGTCTTTTACTGATATCCTACAGCTGAAAGGATTTGGTCTCTTTGGGGGCATACTGCTGTAGGAAGGATAGACACACAACATTACACAGTGCAAACTGGTTTATGTAGGCTGGCACTCCTACTTTAAGAAGAGCAGAGAGTTAAAGACAGCAGAGCCACAGCATTTCCTGACACCTCTGTAAGGCTGATATCACAGAATCACAGAATTCTTAGAGTTGGAAGGGACCTCTGAAGTCATCTAGTTCAACCCCACTTCACATATGAGCTGTGTCAGTGTATTTAGTACATGAGCCCACCCCTGGCTGAGCTGATGATTTCTTTCTTCTTGAGGCAGAAGCTCAGTGCTATATACCACTATATTGGGCCATACTGAGTAAGACGAGGGGAAATGAACCCTTCAGAAAAGTTCCTGGCACACTCCACAACTCTCTAAGGAAAATGTTTTATTTGCTCCTCAACACCATCGTCATTACAGCTCAGGAGTTGGACTCTCAGAGATGTGGTCAGTCCCTACCACTGCCCCCAGATGAACACCTGGCAAGCCCAAGCCCAACACTTCAGTAATATCCTAATATCTGCCATAAAAACCATAGGTAGTTTCACCCTGCATGCTCA
>NW_020956022.1:275180-276862 GCF_003031625.1 Empidonax traillii
ATGAATGGCAGCTTTGCAAAACTGCCTGATTTAAAATTTAGTTTCAAAACTCCTGAGGAATAAATATCAATTATCTATTCAGAAATGTTATACAGCCACTGTAGCAGTGCTTAATTTTAAAAAGATGAATTACATTATAACTGAGAAAAATGTGTAGAGGGCAAAAAAAAAAGCCAAAACTGCAAAATAGCACATTAGAAATTCAAAACAAATGTGCACCATTTGCCAAAATTATTTTAGAAACACCAGAAAGAAAAAAGTCGACATGGCTAAGCAACCCAACAAAGGAGACTATTAAATTAGAAGGCACATTTCAAAAACTTGAACTTGTGTTAAAAGACAATAGAAAGAAGATTTTAAAAAATAATAATATTTTTTTAAAAAAGAGGTTTTGGTACATCATCTCAAAATGCGTAAACACATATACTGAATCCTTGTTCAAATATGTTGTTCAAATATGTTTATCCTCTCCGGGATGTGTTTGAAGACACGGCCAAGGTATAAAAACATAAAGAGGACAGAAGACAAGAGCACAACAAACACACCAAATCATAGATTCATAGAATCATAGAATGTGCTGAGTTGGAAAGGACCCATCAGGATCATCGAGTCCAACTCCTGGCTCTGTCCAGGACACCTCAGGAATCACACCATATGCCTGAAAGCATTAACCAAATGCTTCTTGAACTCAGATAGGCTTGGTGCTCTGACCCATGATTCCTTCCATCCAAGTTTCCCAACAAGCAAGGTAAAGCTTAGAGAGTTATCTGTATAACAATTCTTTAAAAAAAGATAAATATATATATATATATATTTAGAGAATTTATCTGGAACTGGACTGAAAGGAGAAAAGACAGCAGTCTTCAGAATGTTGGTTTGTTTTCTTTTTCATCATTTTTGTGGACACTTACATTCCATGAACATTAACTGCATTGGAGTTTCTGGGTTTGGGAAATGCAAGATTAAAGGCTTATTTCTAAAACTTAAATTTTTAAGAATTTACTATCCTGCAATAATCACTGCTGTGTTATGGGAGACACTTTCCCAGCTATTCTCAATTAAATAGTCTGGTGAACATTGTCTATATAGCTGTTTGAGGAGAAAGTTTGCCAAGGCTACTTGGCAAAGCCTGCTATTGCACCTTCAAGGTTTCTTTCTTGAAGTATGTCCATCCTTTTGGTTTTAAAGGCTGTTTCCCAAGGTACTCTCCAAATCAGCCGCCTGAATAGGCCAAAGTCTGCCCTCCAGAAGTCCAGGGTAGAAGTTTTGCTTGATACCCTTCCTTACTTCACCAAGTATTGAAAACACTATCATTTCATGGTCACTGTGCCCCAGCCAGACCACAACTCTCACCAGCCCTTCTCTGTTTGTAAACAGGGTCTAACAGGGCCCCAGCCCTGTTAGGTTCATTTATCAGCTGAAACAGGAAATTATCCTCTATACACTCCAGGAATCTCCAAAACTGCCTCTTCTGCGCTGTGTTGAGATTCCAGCAGACATATGGCAGGTTAAAGTCACCAACAAGGAAAAGGCCTGGTGATTTTGAAACCTCCACCAGTTGCTTCTTTCTTTCTTTCTTTCTTTCTTTCTTTCTTTCTTTCTTTCTTTCTTTCTTTCTTTCTTTCTTTCTTTCTTTCTTTCTTTCTTTCTTTCTTTCTTTCTTTCTTTCTTTCTTTCTTTTT
>NW_020956022.1:280191-300571 GCF_003031625.1 Empidonax traillii
TCTCTAAGGAAAATGTTTTATTTGCTCCTCAACACCATCGTCATTACAGCTCAGGAGTTGGACTCTCAGAGATGTGGTCAGTCCCTACCACTGCCCCCAGATGAACACCTGGCAAGCCCAAGCCCAACACTTCAGTAATATCCTAATATCTGCCATAAAAACCATAGGTAGTTTCACCCTGCATGCTCACAGAAATGATTAAATCTCTTCAACAGCAGACTATCTTGCAGAGAAAATTGTTGACTGGAGTCCAGACATTCAGGAATTGAGCTGACTTAGTATATGGAAGACTCCTGGCAGAGCCTCATGAGCAGAAAGTATGTTTGAGCAGCTTGTGATAATCAGATTTCAGGCAGGTCCTGGCACCTGGAGGGATATGAGGACACCTGTCCCAGATGGTTGACTGATAACATCCCTCCCATACAAGAGTCTACCCTGAAAACACCAGTTAAAGAATTTTGTATTATATTGCATCTGCTACGTGGTGAGCACAAAAGAGAGTCAAGCTTTATCAGTGAGATGGTTGCAAAATCATTTATAAAGAGTTTGTATGTAGAAATTTCAGAAGCTGCTCATACATTTGGACAAATGCAAGAGATTTTAATTCTATCAACGTATATTTTTTTATTTGTAAGATTGTTCTGGATCTGATCAGATTCTTCTGTCTATATCACATCACAGAATTTATTCAGATTTTGTTCTCAATTTGCTAAAACCTTTTGTGCTGTTCTTACTGTGCCACCAGCCTTGACTTCCATTACCCCAGTATAAACTACAGGCTCTTCCATCCAGCAGGTACCTCGGTGCCCAGCCAGCTTTTGGAGCTGTCCTGTCACTGTGGAAGGTTGTAGTCTTGTCCTGACATACACATAAAACCAACAGAGTCCTTATAAAAAATACTGCTCAGTTCAGTACATTCTGTGTTTAAAATTTGTTCACAACTATTGTATACACTGTCAGTAATTTTTCTCTGTTTACAGTACCAGAAATTCAGGGTTATTATTTTTTTGGAGTCTGAGAACAGTTACTCAGGGTCTATAAAGGAAAAGCTTCAGGGTAGCTGTTCTGGTATGTCAAGAGAGTTCACCACAAGGACAGTGCTGTTTTCCAAAATAAATCACGGAATCACTGAATTAAAAAATGGTTGCATTGTTCTACACTGGGTGTGGTGGAGGGAAGAGAGAGAAAGAGAGAAAGAAAGAAAGAGCAGATGATCCTTGAGGTCCCTTCCATCCTGGTATTCTATGATATTAAAATAGATGCTTTAAGAAAATATAATAAAAATTGGACTACAGATGGGAGTAAATCTTGTCCCTTCAAATGCTGTGAATCTCTCCATGGATGGGTTCTGCATGGCTTACCATGGGAAAATCCATCTGATGCCCATTCCATCCAAAATCCATGATGTCCATATGAAACCAAGGTTCCTGGCACCTGAAGGAATATAAGATTTATGCATTACCAATATCCCTCTCTTTGCTTTATATTTCTGAAACAGCACATTTTGATATGCCATTTGTTGTTGGGTCTTTCACAGTGACATCCACAAAGAGCCCTGGACCGTCTCTCCCCTCACATCCCCTTCTGCCCTCCAAGCAGGAAACATGTCTAGACAGTATTACTACAGAACATCTGTGGTCCTTGGGAGTTGTGCCCTACCTTAAAGATTTCCATCTGCAGGAAGTCCATTCTCACTGACACACTCAGCAGACTCTCAGAGGCTGCTGTTTGCAGCAGGGCAGAAGTACCTGAAACCAGATTGAGAAACTTTATTTCCTTGGCCTGCAGAAGCTGGAACAGCTCTATGTCAATTTTCAGAGTGGTGATCTTGTTTTTGTCTTCCCAATTATCCATCACACAAATAGAGAGGTCTTAGATGAAGTAACTAAGGTTGCCCATGCCTCAGCCTGTTACGGAACCTTTCTTGTATAAACACTAAAATAGATCAGGACAGACTTGGAAGGATATGAAGATTAATTGCTGAAAAATCCATAAGATAAGCTGAGAAAAATGTTGCAAAGTTTTTATTAATATTTGAAAAATGCTATTTCTCCCTGCTTAGTGCATCAGTGCTGTGTCTGCCTCACATAGTTAAAGCAAAGCAGTGAGATGCACAAAGGCATCAGCAAATGTTTTTATCTGAATTTTATCCGCCTCTCCACCCTAATTATTTTCCATTTAAGAATTCGGTCAAAAGACTTTAAAAGTTTGTTATAATAAGGTTAAGCTTGCTGAAACAAAACATAGGTTTAGTTGTAATAGACTGTCTCTGAGTTTTTGAGAGACGCGACAAATTGCCAGAAAAAAATTACAGGCAATGCTGTGAAAGTTCCAACATCTGGAAAAGAATTTGTTGCTTGAAAAGTGTTTCTAGCTGTCATGAATAGTCTCTAATTATACTGAGAACCTTTACACCAAGAAACAAGGTTTTTCAGCACCGGACGTTGGGCTGCAATCAAATGCTCACAGTCAATTCCAGCTCCAAGAAGTTAAAGATGCATTGTAAAGTCATAATGAAGTGAACAATTGGAAACATTTAACAATGATTCTGTCCCAGCATGAGCCAAGCAATTGTCTGAAATCACTGGAATCTGGTCTGTTGGCTATTCAACGTCTAGATTGAAGAACTGATTGAGATTGCATATAATTTTTTTAACAACTTAAGCTTTCCTACTTGAAACCAATAGGAAGGCATGCTGCATGATTGAGACAAACCTTAACTAAGTGCATTCAAATTCTGCCATTATGTCTCCGCATAGTCCAGATTTTGAACGCTTCAGGCTTAATTTCCCATGCTAAGCACACAACAGCAAGACAACTGGAGGGCCATTCTTCATGTTCTTTTTCATAACCCAACATGAAGCAGAAAAATATGAGCAAGAAATCTGTATTCAGATCCCCAAGGCCTCTGAAAGATATTGTAGTTGGGTTTTGTCAGCAGAAAGACTTCAGCTACATTCTCCAACGTATTTTGCAAAAGTGTCTTCAAGAGCCTGAAGTAATTACAATGCCTTTTGCCACTTGAATATACAATTCCCTTATGGTCTTATCCAATTCATGTTTTTTTTTTGTTGTTGTTGTAAGAATCTATTACATGATGAATAAGTGCAATACTATTGCAATTCATCTGTCAATTGAAGGCATCAATCTAAACACAGTTCCTTCATAACAAATCACCTGTTAAGATTAAAAAGTGATCTCTTACCATTAATAAAGAAGCTTTCATGTAAGAGAAATATGGAGATGATATTTAGGATACCATCAGCTGAGTGTATATCTATCTTTTAACTGAGAAATATCCAGTTATTTTGCTTGAATACAAAAAAGCAATGGATATGTGTGAATGGAATTTACTCAATATTGTTCCTCATTTAATGGAAGAATAAGTGGACAGATCATCAAAAATTATTATCTAAAAGATTAATCCATTTTTGCATTTTTAAAACATGAAAGAAGAGGGTTACCTGTGCTGTCAGAAAACTTTCACTTCTGCCCAGCTGGCAGAAGTGACTGATCTCCTACTATACAACTGTGACGAGCTGTTTGAGCTAAGTGAACTGAAATGGAGAATAGTCTACAGAGCAGCTGGAAAAGGCTCTCAGGAAGCCATCCATTTGACAGAAATTCTTTCTTCCCTTGGACCTGTCAAGATGCAGCAGAGCCCATCTTCTGGCTATGGAGGGCTAAGGTATCCTGACAGAGGGGCTCTTAGCAGGTGTTTGTTGGTCCCAGTTCAGCACCATAGTCATCTATCGCTTTTCCCCAGACCCTTGCAGTTGCTCCTTCTCCTAGAAGGGCAGGCAGAACACAGCCTTTATAAAAGCACCATGAAAAAACAAATGATAAACCAGTGTTCTTTCAGTCTGAAATTAAAACCTATGTCAATTGTAATGGCAGAAATATGTTTTAAATTGGACTCGAACTGCTTTCAGCAAAAAGACATTTCAAAGCATCATGAGCAGATTGAAGTTTCCAAAAGGCAGCAGCTGCCAACATCAGTAATCCCTGGAGTGCTGCAGAGACCAAAAGAACCTCTCCTGTTGAATTTTGCCTGCAGAAAACCATCACAGTCTGCAGTGGCTGGATGTGCGGAAAGCACACATTTTTAGATGAGCGTTGGTACCTGAGTAGGTCAAAATATAAGCATGGAAAAAAGCTTGATATTTAAAGAATGTGGAAGTCTACCATTCATCCTACAATTGTATGGAGCCTAAATTACAAAGCTGCAGATTTTTGCCCTGCCAGGATCCAACTTCACAGTGCCTAATCAGTCACCCTAACACTAGGACAAGGCTGAGACCAGCTTTGCTTGCTCAACAGATTATGTTGGTGGCATTATCCTGTAATGACACAACAAACTCTATGGACAAATTTTGCTGCAGAAGCAATTTCTCTGGTTTTCACCCTAAGAAAACCTGCACAGTAATTAATTTCATAGCAGTTTCATTTGGCAAAGTAATACAGCACATAGAATAAAACATTTATTAATAATTGATTATGAAAATTGTAGCTAAACTATGTTCAGCTAACGTAATAGCTGATGGCAATAAGAGTACAGTGGCTGTGATTCTTAAAAAGAACAACATATTTCAATACGGTAGTATTTGAGAGTGATTTCGTAAAGAATAATTCTAGTAAACCTGCAAAGGACCCACTACAAAAAGAACTGATGGAGGTGGAGTGAGTACTTTTTACAAAATTTTGACCCTTAATATGAACACTTCTAAGAATTAGATTATTGATCATTTCTCCAAACCCAAGCAATGTATTTCTTCTAAATACTTCAAGGACCAGCCACTGGTTTCTTTTCAATGATGACTCACACTGCAAGGAAACAAAACTTCATTACAAATAGCAAAACCTGGTAGCAACATGTGATGTATGGTGGAATACAGAATGAAATCACTGATAACTGTGCATTGAATCAAGCCTTTTGTTTCCATGTTAAAGGTCTTCTCTTACTCTTTTACATTATCTTTCCACAGTACTCTTAATTTCAATTTGTTCTTCCTTAATGGAAAACAAAATACAGCTCTACTAACCCGTTTGTCTGTGAAGTGGTTCATTTTTTCATCTCTCTTCTTTCTTTGCACGTATTTGCTAATTTTTCTGCCTGAAAGAGAACTTGAAGTTCAGTGGAGCTCCAGTCTAATGCTTAATCTTTCATATATTAAACATCTGCAAAACTTTTTAGGAAGAAAAGAAAACAAAGGCAGTAGGAATATTTTTTCTGAAGATTGTTTTTTCCACTGTGTAGCTCACCTCTCATTATTATTCTACCCATGCAGCCTGACTTCTGCCATTAAATAAACCAGAAGCAGAGAATTGCTATGTCCTTTCTGAAAAGTGTTAGAAACAAGCATATGAAGACTCCAGAATGCAGAAATGCATTTTGATAAGAAGGATAAAGCCACATTTTTTAGAATGTTCTCTCTTTCCCTTGAAATGATCAGATGTTCCAATACATGAATCTAAATATGAGATCAAGCTTTCTTGAAGCTTTGATGTATTAGCAACTGCAGTCCAGATTCTGGCCTTTCAACAAACTGAATGCCTAGGATTCTGTTTGACCTTAACTACAGACACCTGATTCAGATGTCTATAGGCACCCTTGCTGTCAAAATTCCTCCTGGTAGTCCATGGAAATAGCCAATATAAAATTAAAATTGTCTGTGGAGACACTGAGCTTACCAGCCACAGGGGCATCAATACTGTTGCCCATGCCCATACAATCTTATTTCCATGTCCAATATCTATGCTGACTGGCAATATTATACAAAATGGATAAGAGAGACATGAATTTAAATGGTGGCTTGTGTATCCACTTATGGATGAACTGAATGACTCTCCAGCCTCCCTTGGCTGGGAGCAAGATCCAGATACTACACCACAGTGTGTCCAAGACACCACAGGACTTCCAAGACACTTGCCCAGGACGTGCACAGAACTCACAAGGGATCTTTACCTCCTGGAGATTCTGCTCCAGCCCAGGCAGTAAATCTCACACAATTAAGAAGCACCAATTGCTATAGCAAGGTAGTTGAATCCCACTCTAGAATCTCCACATTGAAGGAGTTTAGACAACTGGAGGGTTTGAAAATAAATTTAGGGGTTTTGTTTTGAATTAAATCCCACCATAAAAGTCTGCATGAGAATCCAGCTTACCCAAATTTCAAACAAGCTTAGAGTGTTCTGATTCACACTATACACTTATCACGACTCCCAAAGAAGAAACTGAAGTGTACATACTGAATAAATTTAGACCTCAATTCCCAAACTTCTCTCTTACTTTCATGCCAATTGTGTATCCTATCACAGAGAATCATCTCTGTCCCCATCTGTGCATCTAGTGTTTCTCAACCAGGGATGTATGATGCCTTTTCCTCTTTTTTACTGTGAAAAAAAGCAGTGACATTAATCTCATTAGAACCAAACTCATCCTTTTTTCCTAGCTTTTTCAAAACTTCCACTTGCAAAAAGAGAAAAAATAATTTCTAGAATCATGTTGTAAAAAATAGGTTTTGCTTACTGACCCCCGAAGTTTTGTAACTGGCATTGAAATGATGAAGTTTATTCACATCCTTCTTCAGACATTTCCAGCTGCAAGGGCAGAGAGTATTCTGTCCAGGTATTTATAACTGTTTCATGTGACTCACTGTAACCACATTTCTCCCTTAGACTCTGTAAATTGCAGGGGAAAAAAATTACAAAATTCACTAAAGGAAACATATGTACTTGTTCTTAGGAACTCACATAATCATCTTTCATCACATACACAGTTTAGTTACATTTTCAAACATAAAATAAAAAACACTAGAAGTGAGTACTGTCTAGGTAAAAGCCACCTTTAACAGCAGCAGAAGTTCTTTAATAGTGTACACAACATATAACTATTTTGGATAGTAAATGAGAACATGGGATGAATTAAGATAACCTATTTCAAAATTATATTGATTATTAACTATACTCCTTATTTTCATAAGCTACTTACAGTCTTAAAGGCTATTAGTAACCAGGACATCCATCACTTTCAAAAGAAAATCAAAATTTTATAATAATAGCAGAATAGAAGAATATTTTACATTTTTATTATACCTATTGCCTTTTCTAAATTATCAGATTACCATTCCACGAGGAAGAAAAAATCTCTTTCTTAGGGTAAATAGTTAAAGTATGATAAAACTGCCTGGAACTAGGAATTCAGCTGTAGCTTGATGCTTTTATAGCTCACTAGCAAGAGAAAGTTTCAGCTACACTGGTGGTGGATTTTCAGAGACATTCAAGTGATTTTCCTTACACCACCTAAATCCAGTACAAAAATACAAATCAAAAGCAGATAAATGAAGAGTCCAGGCAATGGGAAACATTAGGTTTCTAAGCCTTAACCAACACTCCATTTCATCCATCTGAAAGTACAACTGTAGAGAAGTGAACTTCACTTAACTTATAGGGTAAGTAGCACAGTTTTTGCCCTAGAAAAAAAAAAAAAAAGCAGAAGAGATTTACTGCAAAGGGGGGTAATCCCAAGAGTTCTGCCTATTGAGAGCTAACATGAGAAGTAGAAGGGCAAGCCTTCTAGTGAAGAAACACAAGCACAGATAGCTGACCCTGGCAACTCTGCTATAAATTAGCAACTGGACATCGAAGGAGGATTTCTAATCGCTGACAGAAGATTCTAGTTCACACTTGGATCTGACCAAGATACACTGCAGTCTTTTCTAATGAAATAATACCCCCCAAAAAAAGCAGACTGATATTTATTTTTTATTGATGCGTTGCCTGACCTTCTTCTTGTCTGGGTTCTTCTTCATCATTCCCAAAATCAACTACCATGCTAATTCCATTAAAAGCAGAAGATCTAGTTGATAGTTAATGAAAAAAGGACAAAAGGTCATTGCACAGCCAAGACAGACAACCTGTTTAGCAACAGGAGGTGATTCTGCTAAGTGCAAAGACATTTATTCAGTCTTATCTGAAGACAGCTTTTATTTATTTTCAAACTCTCAAAATTAAATCATTCACTGTTTGAACAATAGAGCTGATCAAGAGATTCCCAGCTTCAAAATGTGATGCACTAGCAAAGATCTGACATTCGAAACTGCCAACTATACCAGGACGTTTGGTAGCATTTCAAAAGTGTCTGCGATATACACAGTTGTCTGGGGACTTTTTGTAGATTTTTAAACTTTTTCTCTTAAATGCAGCAAATTTTCCTCAAGATTTACATGAAAGAAAATCACATTCCTAATTTGTGGGAGGGTCTTGGGAGTCAGTGTTTCCAGGTAGTCTTCCTCCCTCAAAATCAGGTCCCCTATCTCAGCACTTAGATACATTTTCAGGTGCTTTTCTCTATACTTTTCAGTAACACCGATTTTGACCTTCTTTATTAACAGTCTATAAATAGTTAACTCTATTAAATCCATGATGATCTTAGGCTGAAATACATCATCCCTGTCACTTTCACTTGTACACCCCCTCTGTCTTTACATATATATGGAATTCTGTAATTATTTTTCCTGAAAAAAGAGCAATTGGCCTTCAGACGTTTGGCTCTCTTGAACATTTACTTCCATACTTCATAACTACATAAAGTAGGATTTTTTTAGCACAGTACATAAGCCCTTTCAATTCTGAATGTTACTAAACTCTGAATAGAAGATGATGGGGTTTTAGCTTATCAAATGTCATTCAAAAATAGCTCAGTGTACAAATAACCTGTTACTGTGGATCTACGTCATTGGAAAGTCTGTGTGCTGTGCAGATGGAGAGACCAAACCAACCAAGCTAAAGCTAACATCTTCAAAGCTGAGTGACTAATCGTTCATTCGTGGGCCTCTATGTACCCAGTATGCAGCACAGAAACTAGAAAGCCCACTGTGCAAGGATATGAACAACCACACACACCAAACATAAAGCCCATTTCAGTTCTATTAACAAATTGCCTCCTGAATCTCTTGAGATCAGATTTCTTGATTGACCAAAGGCAAGGCAGGAGAATACCAACAATTTCAGAATGCTCACCACCAGTGTGCAAACACACAGAAGTCAATTCAACACAGGAATTTCCTGGGATATAGAATATTGCCTTGGCTGAGAAAATCCAGAGGCTCATTTAATACTTCATACAGGTTGCGGTGCTGACAGGATTCTGAGGTGAGAGATGTTGCACAGCCTTATATAGAAACAGCTGAATTCTGGGCAGCCTCTGGCTAGCCCAGCCATAAGCATTTGACAGAAAACATGGTTCAGAGAAATTTGGATTTCTCTTTGGAGGTGGACAGCACTGGACCTTCACAATCATAGAATATGTTCAGTTGGAAAGGACCCACAAGTATTATGGAGGCCAACCCTTAGTCCTGCACAAGAGCATCCCCAAGAGTCACACCGTGTGCCTGAGAGCATTGGCCAAATGTTTCTTGAACTCTGTCAGGTTTGGTGCTGTGACCATTTTGCTCGTCCAGTACTGCAATATGTAGAGCTGATCACATCCCTAGCCTGATGTGTATAGGCACCTCAGCATATGCAACACATCAGCTGTCCAAAAGAACTCAAGTATTGAGTATTGTCCTTTTCAGAAGTGGATCTTTCAGTGACAAGGAAAGAAGATTATTTCAGGAAGTACTGAAAAATACCTGAGAGACAACACAGTCATTGGTCACAGCCAGCACAGCTTTATAGAGGAAAGTCCCTCTTATCCAACCTGATTTCCTTTTTTAATAAGATAACCCACCTAGCTGATCAGTGGAAGCCAGTTGATATAAACTTTTCGGATTTCAGCAAAGCTCGCAATACCTCACAGGATCTTGCTGGACAAGCTCTCCAGCATATAGCTGGATAAACACATCATGTGGTGGGTGAGCCATTGGCTCACAGGTTGAGCACAGAGGGTAATAGTGAATGCGGTAACATCAGACTGGTGACCTGTCACTAGTGAGGTTCCACAGAGCTCCATCTTGGGCCCTGTGCTCTTCAACATCTTCATAAATGACTTGGACAGAGGACTGGAAGGGATACTAAGAAAGTTTGCAGATGACACAAAACTGGGAGGAACTGTTGGCTCTCTCGAGGGCAAGGGAGGCCCTGCAGAGAGACCTCAAAAAATTAGAGGACTGGGCAATCACCAACCATAGGAAGTTCAATAAGGAAAAGTGCCGGATTCTGCACCTGGAATGGGGCAACTGTGGATGCATATACAGACTGGGAATGAGATGCTGGAAAGCAGTGCCAGGGAAAGGGACCTGGGGGTCCTGGTCGATGGCAAGTTGAATATGAGTCAGTAGTGCCTTGGCAGCCAGGAGGGCCAACTGTGTCCTGGGGGGCATCAGGCAAAGCATTTCCAGCCTGTCAAGGGAGATGAGTGTTTCAATCTGCTCTGCACTGGGGAAGCCTCACCTTGAAGTCTCACGAAAATGTGTGCAGTTTTGGTCACTGCAATATAAGAAACATATTAAGCTATTAGAGAGCTTCCAAAGGAGGACAACAAAGATGGTGAAGACTTTGGAAGGGAAGCCGTATGAGGAGTGGCTGAGGTCACTTGGTCTGTTCAGTGTGGAGAAGAAGAGACTGAGGAGAGACTTGTGAGGGAAAGAAGAGGGACTGGTGCCGATCCCTTGTCTGTGGTGACCAGTGACAGAACCTGAGGGAATGGCCTGAAGATGGGTCAGGGGAGTTTTAGGTCAGATATTAGAATAAGGTTCTTCACTGAGAGGGTGGTTGGGCACTGGAACAGGCTCCCCAGGGAAGTGATCACAGCAGTGCCAGAGTTCAAGAAGCGTTTGGATGATACTCTCAGGCACATGGTGTGACTCTTAGCGATGGTGCTGTACAGGGTTAAGGGTTGGACTTGATGATCCTCGGGCCTCTTCTGACTCAGCATATTCTGTGATTCTGTGATTCTGTGATTCTGTGATTCTGTGATTCTGTGATTCTGTGACAGTGCCACTGAGGTGCTACTGGGGTGGCCTGGTGAACAGTTTCAATACTGAGGTCACACTGGAAATGTTCCTGCACACTCCATATTCAATGCCACTTGGTGTGTGACCGGATGGATAAGACCTTGCTACTTTGAGTATCCTAGGGGCAGTCCAGCAAAACAGTGCAAGCCAAAACAAGTGGGCACGCCCCAAACAGTTAACTGTTCTTGTCTGCATGTGCTGGTGTGAGATTGGTCTTAGATATCAAACACCTTTTAAAATACATACGTCTGCCCAGAGCTGGAGCTGCTGTGAAAAGGACAGGATCCTTTCGTGTAGAATATTTACCCAGACATAATATTGTTCCTCTAACAAACTAGACTGCACTTACTTACCCACACACTTCAAATTTGTATTTTGGGGCACCCTCAGATGAGCAGGTGCCAGGAACAGTTAGTACTAACTAGCAAGTTTCCAGTCATAGATTTGAACTCTTAAGGAAGTTTGTGACATCCTAAGGGTAGCCAGTTTTTTTACTTTTAAAATTTCTCTACATGCAAATATGATATTTTTAATAGCTTGCTCCAAAGTTCACGAGAATCCTTGAAACACCATATATTAACCAGGAATGCATCATCAGAATTCATATGTTGGTTATCAATATCTGCAGGCTTCCTAAAACACTGTTCTCTTAGCTCCCCTGCCATCTCAGTGCAACAGGAATGGTATCATCCCTGGGGAACTGGAAAACAGTATAAAGTGCCACTGATGAAGATGTGATCAATCTGTTTTTAAAATCCTCAAAGGTGTGCTTGTGCAATTTATCCCAGATGGCCACAAAGTCTCTTTTATGTAGTTCATAAAGAATTTGGCCTTCTGCGGAAACAGAAGGTAGGAATTTGCTACACAATATTATCTTATCAAAGATCCACAGAAATTCTGATGTGCTTGTGAACAGTGGCATTTCATCTACACGTTTTGTGTTTTGTCTCTGCTATCACATTTATCAGTCACATGTCCTAACTACCATGACAAGGTTTCTCACAGCACATATTTTGCTGCCTTTAATTTTAGACTTGTAGCTGCACATTTTGAAGCTTTTTTTAACATTGCATCACATTATTTTTATCTCCTCTGTTTGTAAAATATAAGCATCATGATTACTAAATCTCAGTCCTATCAGAAGTTCAAGATTCTTATACATTTTATTGTGGATAATGTCTCCCTGTTCTTGTGATGGTAAATAGAAAATAGCAAAGGAAGTACTGGATTAAAAACTTGTCACTTTGATGAGATCAAGACAGGGTAAAGTTTGGAAGCATTTGCCACCTGTATCTTTTTGGGAACTTTGATTTATCTACTGTCAACCTACTCATTACTTATCATCCAGATGATGCCTCCTCTCCTAAGGTACAAGCACAGCTTTCTTGCTTTCTTTGATTTTATTGCATGCTACCATGTTATATGCAAACACTAATTTGTCAGGTTGTTCATCCTATGTCACACTGGGTCTCCATCTCAGTACAGTTTCCCTTGTTTTTGAAAACTTTTGAGTGTGACTCCTTGGCATAATTTTCCTTCTTACAGCAAAATTTGTGTTAGCTGTATTTGAAAAAGGCATTTGGGATTGCCATCATCATATCCTACTCTTGCATTTTGTGAGGTTTCATTTCTGCATTTCTCCCTCTCTTCTGTCTTTGTTAATAGTTCTCATATAAGTCTAAACTTCCTTGTAAGACAGAGAATGTGGAGCAGGTTTCAAGATGTCTCCCTCAGATGAGTCTTTCATCTGGATTATTTGCATTCAATATTACTCTACATTTTTCTAGATAAGCATTATTAGGATTTTTGTTATCTCTTATCTGAAGAGGCCAGGTGTGCACACAATATATGTCATGTTTCAGCTTTATGTGTCCTCAGAAGGATACATAAATAATCTGCTGACTAGGTACTTAGACACCTTGTCTGTCCATTCCAGGAATGAGACTGTCTGTACTAACAGTGTTAAGCTATAATGACAATAGCATCATTAAAGCAGTTTTAGGCAAACCAAAGGACTACAATTTCACAAAAAATTTCCTCTCTCGTTTTTACTGTCCAGAACTCAATCTAATGTAATTTTAGTCTTCCATCTGTCTATATATACTGTATGTGAAGCTGGGGAGAACTTAGACTAAGTCAGTGTTGCAATAGCCAGTTGCATCTGTTGGTGAGAGACCACTAACATTTTCACCTCTCTAAGACTGCCTAAGAAGAGATCTCCTTCCATTATCAATGCTTGGGGACCCCTTATGGAATATGAGGTGGTATTCTGAAATCTCAGCACCGAAAACATGCTTTATTCTACCTCAGAAGACAGCAAACATGGAAAGATTATTTGAAAGATAGGGAGATTTCAATGTCTGGTACTATTCCCTGTTGTCAGCAACAACATGGAACAACATTTCTTTCATAAAGTCCTTGCCTCAGTTAAAACAACATCTTATAATTGTGGGGGTTTGACACAGAAGACCAAACATGACCCAGCTCATTTACTAATAAAAGCACAGTAGACAGAAGTAAAACGACAGCCATATAGGATGTATTTGTCCATCACTGCTTATTTAATAAGGTTTGATTCATTTTCTTGACTATATTTGGAACTTACTACTCTTCTGTCATGCACAAATGTTATAATTTGAGGGATAATATATTGCAAACCTCAGTATGTTGGTGTTCCCTTGGAGACATCCCAGGCAAACTAATGATTTTCATTTCAGACTCTCAGCTCACTCTGCACTTTTCATTGCTATGAGGGCTTTGTAGTAATCACGAAACACTTAACCAAGAAAAATAAAACTAAAAGTCATCTAAGGTATCCAGAACTCTACTATACTGCCCTTGAAAATGTGTGTTATTCTTTTCAGTATTTTGTTGGCTTAATGAAATGTGACTGTGTAACATTTTGCTTTTTTTCTTTGGTCCAAGCTCACATTACCATTAGTGACACAAAAATTTCGTATTTTCAAGTCCAGAAGCAAAATATTCCTCTTTCTCTAGCTAATTAAAATTAGTTTAATGTCCATTTTTAAGCCAAAATCTTATCATATGTGTTCTGTAGAGCAAAATTTGTCATGTGCTTCATTATATATGCCTATCTTTTTTATTTCATCTCAAAATGGAAATTAGTTTACAATTTTTAATTTCTTCTTTATTACCAAATGCTGATTTCCTAATGCTTTTGATATAAAGTTGTCTTTTATGTTTTCACATTTTTAACAACCTTTTCTTATTCAAATCTCAAATCCTTCCATATTTCTAAACTCTGAAACTGTTTTTTTCATATGACTACAAGTTTGCTTCAGGAATAAATCACACAAAACTAAATAGACCTTTGACCATTTTCTAAACCTTTAAACAGACCTTTTAGCACAGAGGTTAATGACAGTGAGTTCTTTAGGTATGCATTATTTCCAAGTTTGTTATTATATAGCAATAGCAGCAATTCATAGACAAGCAATACCCAAGCTGATATTGCAGCTGTTAGGCTAAATTGCTTGCAATCCTTGTCAAAGGCAATTCAACACATGCTCAACACAAAAATAAGTATTGGAGACTAATATTGTTATAAAAAGAGGTTCCAAGTCCAAAAAAATTACTTATGAAAAGCTGCTAAAATTATTTTTATGAGTGTGACCTCAGTGTAGAAAAGCCATAGCAAGCCATTAAATATTGATCAAATGTTTATGAATATGACAGTGATAAAAGGAGAGGCCACAACTGTAGTGTTCAAGATATCTCTTCATAAAGATGTTCAAAACACCCACAAAGAAGAATAACTCCCATATATGGCATCTGTGAATATTCCTTTTGATAAGTAACTCATCTGTACTCTTTTAGTGTTGATAACATCTGAAAAAAGTACTAAAAGTTGCAAAATAATAGGAGCAGTAAAATGGCCTTCTTAGTAACCCCAGCATGTATATGGCAGAAAGTAGAGATGCTGAAGTGAAGACTGAACAAAGAGAGGAGACAGCAGCAAGCAAGCATTCTGAACAAATCAGCCATTAAAACTACTACAGAAAATGCTGTTGTTTTGTTTTCCCTCCAGCATAAAATTTCGCTCCTGAAATACACTGTATTCTAGGTAGCACAATTTGTAAAACCCATACACAATAATTTGCTTGGCAGTCACAATTTAGTGATCCATTAAAGACTTATCTTTAGGCTCCAGTTCCCTGAACCCATCAATCAGAGCTAAAGCAATAAAAGCTTGCTCAGGGCAGAAGCTCTGGGGCTCATTTTCAGAATGGCTGAGCACCCTCAGCTGTCAAAGTAATAGCTACAGGTACCCAGCATAATAAAAAACCCCACTCTACTACCTGCATTGTCTGTTGGTTTCCTTCACCTGCACCATCACTAAGCAGAGAAAGCCTGCTTTTGAGTATTTTCAAGTAAGTCAGCTCCCACATTTCCATGAGTAATCTGCATGCAAGTTTTTTAGGATCATAATCAGTCATTCAGCAGTGGTAAAATATTTTGCTTGATCATAGTAAAAAACTTCCTAGAACTAAAGTAGACAAGGAAAGAGCTATGAGGAGATAATAAACTTGTGCTATCATGAAAAGGAGAGTTCAGGAGAAGCTGGACAGTCACTTTCTCTTACCACTGAAGCAACATCCTTCTAGAGGGAATAGCTGCCAGTGGTTAATGAAGAAACTCTCTTCGTCAGCATTGAAACTGTGGGATTTTACTGCAGGGGCTGAATTTGCATTAGGTGGAGTTAGAATAACACTATTTACATTTGCATTTCAAACATGTCCTTCTCTTCCCCATAGATTTAGAACTGTTTATTCCTGAGATTATGACCTAAACCAGTTTGGACATACAAATGATGCATGATATTCTGATCCAAAAAACTAAGACCTGAAGTTCAACATCTGAAAATGACTGGATTTAGTCGCTTTATTTGGAGTACATGCATGGTTACAGACCATCACAGGTAGGAACTTAACAAGCTAAATGAGTTTCGCAAAGCCACCAGGTGCTACGCTGAGGTTAAAGATCTGTTCTGGTCAACCAGCAAATTCTTCTGAACAAGAAGCTGGGATGTGATTGCCAGACTCCTAAGATGCACATAAGACAGTGATGTTGTCAGCTCCCCCACTGTTGTTATTTTTCTCCTGATAATAGTATTTTTCTTCAAGCTCCAGTTCCTGAAATGAAAGTCTCACTTTTCATTATATAAAAAAACCAGATTTCTAACTCCTTCTATTGCAAGGGGAAGTTGGAAAATGAGGCTTCAGAACACCTGAACGTCTTAGAAACCTCAGAACAAATATTTTCATTATGTGGCAGTATTTTATTTGGATTTTTTGAGCTTACTAAAAATTAATCTGGGGAATCTGATTCCCTGTTTGTTAATGCACAAGAATGAGAATGATGAGAAATACACAGAGCCCCTCGTTCAGGTGACTGGGACACGAAGAGAGATGCAGAAGATATTGTAGAAGACATTTTGGTCTTCTCTCTGTAATAATAGCTCTAAATTAGTATAAATTGCCAGTGGGGAGACAGCTGCTGTGACTTGCCTTCATTACGTTTTATTTTCCTATCAGAGTGGAAAAGAAAGCATGCATGGTAAGCCTGTATGAACTACCCAGCTTGCATCATGTATGTGAGCAGTATAGCCCTGGCTGGAAGCCAGCTGGGAGACAACTAACACACAGGGAGAGGGCTGCAAAGGGACGTAAAGTCACACTCAAGACAGTCTAATAATAGGGTGTGCTACAGACCACTAAAAGAGTTTGGTGAAGAGGATAAGTCCATTCCCCATAATGAGACAAAATAAAAGCTGTATACTGAGAAGTTTGCCACAAGCAGCCAGTGGTAAACAGGATTAGAGCTGCTGACAGGTACAGATGGAAATGGCCCAGCACAAACTCCACCACAGAACTTACGCAGGACAAGTTTGTTTGAAATGAACTGATAGGCTAAAGGGATGAACAAATTACATGCCTGTGATAGGGGCAGTTGCCTATTGCTAGATGTCAGACTGAATTAAGACTACTTAGGTTCCACGGGCTTTTTGTTAGAAGTTACTCCAACTGAATCCTGAAATTTTTACAGAAGATCACCTGTTTCTTTCAACAGCAATCAAGAGGCAGTACATTAATTTTTGGTGAAATCAAAGCAGTTGCTTTTTTTTTTTTTTTATCTCAACTCACTGTGGCAAAATATGGGTGCCCTTCTTTAAAGAAGAATGACCTCATAAAGCCTGTACTATGTGCCCCATGTGAGCTGTGTCTTCATTAAATCTTTTCAGTGTGATGCGGAACATGTAGGTGGTATGCATGCCCTCCCCAAAAAACCTCTGAGGACAGAAATATAACAACCTCTGTTTTAAAAATGTGGTTGCTTATAATCTGTGGCACATCCCAAAATCCATGGATGCTGTTAATGTCAATGTAAGGTGAACAAGGCTTGAATCTCACTCCACTGACCCTATGTGCTCCTTCCTGATACCAGCAGGAGAGCTTGAGAGAGGCAGCTGGGGAATGGTTCTGTGTCATAAAACAAGGATAACATTTTCTAGCCCTGGTGAAAGATAACTTGAATATGTGTTGAAGTAAAGAAGCTCTTTTACTGCTCTAGAAAGCCCATTGCACATTCACATGCAATCATTAGGGTCTTATTTTGTTGGGGTGGCCTCATAAATCTCATAAACTCAGCTTGTGCTTATGCAGAGTTAAAAGTCTCATTCCTAAGCATCCTTTCTAAGGAGACAGTTACATGAACTGGGTTTTTTCTGGGTATAGATGGTTCTGTAATAGGTGGGCACAGCATTCCCTTTTTTTCTTCTTCTGCTATTCAGGTTGCAGTAGGAAATGGCTAAGCAAACTGTGGAAGCAATAAACCAGCTAATATTAAGACATCTGGGGTTCTATTTTGCAGATTTGTATTCTTAAGTACCAGCTCCAGGCAGAAATTTGAGAAGAATGCTCTGTGTTTGGTTTATTTTGTCACAAGGTATTGACAATACGGACTGAGTTTTGAAAACATACTTAGCTTATTTTCATAATACCTTTTCCTTTAATGTGCCCAAACTAGAGCTGCCACATAAAAAGTAAAAGTATGAAAGTTAAAAACCATCAGTAACAGGCAGAGACAAGTGAAAAAAAATTATCTGGCAGTTGCAAGGTTCTGGGGAAGCTGTAAAATTCACACAGAAAGTCACAGTTATTAACTCCTTCCTCTGCCATGAGAATGCATTTGATGAAGCTCCAAGAAGTATGTCAAGGTCACATTTACCCAACTCTAATGAAGCAAAGCAAAAATCACAATTTGTTAACTATCCACTGGGGATAAAAGTGAATTTTTTTTTTAACAGCTAAGTAATTAAAAAGGCAAATGTATTCCATATTGCAAGAGTGCCACTATATTAGATAAGGGAATGGTTCCTGACCATGAGGCACTATTAATATGACTCAAAATTATCTGGTCTCTTAAATTACTATATTTCCCTTAGCAGAATGTCAATTTCAGGTTAGTGATTTTTTTTGCTCTAGTATATGGCTGCTCAGAAACGTCATTTAATGTATTTTTTTTTGAAGCTGCTCCTCTTTGAATTTGTTCTCCTCCTACTCAGGGTTCTGTTTATTTTAATTGAGAGTTACTTATGCCAGATTGTGTACTGACTCTCCACGATTTTTTTTTTTTTTAAATAAGCAGGGTTTTTTCAAACCCACCATACTGTGAAAAGAGTCCCTGTAAATAACAGAGGGAATTTAAAATTCAATCTCTCTTGAATGGAGAGACTTTCTTTTCAAGATGCAAAATGACCTAATAATTTTATAGGCACTATAGATTTTTGCTTGATTCTGTCACCCTTCCTCATGCTGAATAGCAATGTCTTTTGCAAGCAGTGCCACTGGAATCAGTGTAGGAGGCAAATAATCCATTTTATTTAAAGTCATCTATTTTTCACAAATGTGGAAATATAATATGGCTATTTTATCCAATGTGAAAATGCAGTGTGAGACAATAAGTACATAACCACTCCTTTTCTGTTTGTTTTACTAAAAAGTTAGAAAATAATTTTACCTCTCTCACATTAGTGGCAATGTTTGCATTATAATTTAGTTTCTCTTTTGCCAAAAGTTTGTTTCCTTGGTAATAAAAATCTTTACCACAAACTTCAAAGAATGACCAGCAAAGCAGCCAATTAGTTTACAGTGACATTTAAACCAGGAGTGCCTACCATCAGCAGCACCACAATGGTACTTAAATTTTTCCTAACCCAGTGGTAGGTGCTGGTCAGATACAAATGCTGAGGGGGGGAAGGGGTGGGGTGGGTGACAAAGAGAGAAAATTTGACAAGGAGTTGTAATTAGAGCTGCATGGGGAAAATTTGCTACGAAATTTTCTAAAACAAAATGTTTCCTAAATTCCTAGGAAAAGTGAACTGGGAGAGAAAAATACTGGGAGCTTTTTCCAAAGAGGTTACTTTATCTCTTCTTTATTGTTGTATAGTGAGGTACTCACATGGCGCCCACCAGGTGTGGTGTACAGGAAACAACAAATGTGACAGCAATGTATCTTTCTAGCCAGTGAAACGTGACCTGCCATTTTGTACCCTTAACATTTTGACATCTCAGTTAATGGAATATTGCATCTTTCTTTAATAAAACAGACACCTGAAGGGTTAGCACCCACTGCAATCCACCTCCTGCCTTGCTACAGCACACTCTAATGCACCCTGAACAAACTGCTTTACAAATCATTAGTAGTTGTGATGGCCCTCTTTAACTAGTGTCTTCTGACAGAGATTTCTCAAGATATAAGATCTCCCTGGAGTAAAGATGAATTAAAATCACTAAAGAGACAGGTAAATGGCCTTAAGTTAATTTTACAGGTTTTACCAGGAGCATTAAGGACTGGAATTTTGTGTATGGTGTCTTTGTTATTCAGCCTCAGTTTCATCAGGCAAAAAAAGTTAGTCAAAATGCAGAAAATATCATTCTCTTCCATGAAGAAGATGACTTTTCACTTGTGATTGAATACTCATGTATTCCCAAGAGTATCCAGGCCAAGAGCAAAGAGGATTTTTTTAACTTTATAGAAAAAGTATATTTGCGTTTTGAGTTGTTTCCAAGACAAAATATGTAAGAACTGTTTAAAAATAGTAACACAAACCTCACAAAATAACACTGATATTCTTTGATATATGATTCTAATTCATAAAGGAAAGTGATGATTTCACAGATTTTGCTGAAACTTAACATGTGTTCAAATATTCTCCATTTAGTATGTGAACTGAATAGCTCTGTACTTCCAGATAATTATATGAGTCATTCTGATACCAGTAACTGAAATAACTAATGACAGTCACAATATACCATCTATCAGATATTGCTGCAGACAGAGCACATTCCTTAAGAATCAAGGGAAAGGTATATAGGTGTTGCTTTTTCAACAGGGTACGATAC
>NW_020956022.1:300774-342237 GCF_003031625.1 Empidonax traillii
TGTGAACTGAATAGCTCTGTACTTCCAGATAATTATATGAGTCATTCTGATACCAGTAACTGAAATAACTAATGACAGTCACAATATACCATCTATCAGATATTGCTGCAGACAGAGCACATTCCTTAAGAATCAAGGGAAAGGTATATAGGTGTTGCTTTTTCAACAGGGTACGATACACATACGATACACATACAGTGTTTCCAGTCAAATCACAGTACTCAGTGACTTCTTTTATTATAGAATTTCTTAAAAAAAAAAAAAAAAGCATAAATGAAAAATTTTACTGGCATGTAAGAGAATAGACAGTAAAGAATGCATACTGCTTTTATAAACCAGAAGACACAGGTGAAATCAATTCTTCTTATAAATGGCAGAATCTGCAAGTGCAACTTATGTTGCAGTTCTGAGAGGCAGTGATAATGGTAAGATTTAGCTAACAGGAAAAGACAGAAAATAATCCCATAATCAATTTACCATGATTAAATACCTACATAAGAAGTAAAAAAATTCTCCTCTTAAGAACAAATTTAAATTGTATACATTATAGCTCTCACAGCATTTGGAATTCTTCAATCGTAAATGAAGCACTAAACATGTCTATAAAACATTCTCTTTTTATTAATTCAGGTGCACTTAATGCATCTCAGTAGTCTGTTTTTATTTGAAGGAGCTGAATAGCACAAACTTGCTGCTATCTAATGACAACATTACACAGTGCTGAAGAGACTAAAACAGTATACAGAACTACAGAGCAAGCTGCCCAACACATCACATCCTGACAACTTTTACAAAGAATATGAGCAAGAATAAATTTGCTTTGCAACCCCGTATCTGAGTAAGCTACAATACCTCCTATGCCACCTACCTATCACGCAGTCCAGAGCTTTTGAAGAGACACAGCTCTATTTTCTATCTGGTTTGTTACAAGGCAGATCCTAGAATCCTAAAGAAAGTGTCCTTGGTATTTTATCTGCAAAAAATTACATACAGCTCTTGCTTGTGTGCTTTTAGAGGCCCCTGAGAAAGTGGTTATCTAAGTCAAAGCTCTTGAGCATTAGTGGTTATTAGAGGCTGGTGAGTATTGCAGAGCAGTTATTAATCTCCCTGTGATCCAGTAACTAGATTTTCACAATGACTGGCTTCTTAGGGTGAGTTCTTCTGTAAGAAAATACATTATTAATAGGCAGAAATGCTACATAAAGTGCATATGAAGGCTAGAGTGGGTTGGCATCATCTGATCCTGACAACAGACAGGGAGAATTCCAACACCATATGCTTTCATCTGCAAAACGCCTACTTCTGAGTAAAAGTGCCCCATAAAATTAAAATTATCTTCCTGTAGAACTCAAAGTCGTTTGCAAATTTGCTTCTTTTAAACAAGCTCAAAAGTAAGATTAATGGAGTAATGAAATTAACTCTGCACCAAACCAGTTTTATCTTCTGACTCCTTCTGCAGGTTCTTAATTTCCATGACTCTTTTGCAAATGTATATTCACAGGACTCTAGTTAAAACTGCTTATTATCTTCTCTATGGTAAACACAAATTCTCTCTTGCTATAGCATCATTGTTCTGCTCATGACATCTGGAGATTAGACAAAGGCAAACATCATTTAAAAAGCTACAATACAGTGCTTAGCTTCATTCATCTTTCACAGTTTCTTCAATTACTTCATGTCAACTAGTTTGAAGATTTAAAAAAATGTCTTGGATAAGTGATGCTTCTATGCTGTATCACCAGGTTTTGCTATTAGTACAGTTCTCATTTTAATTACCAAATGTACATGCTGCAGACAGATTTGAGATCCTCCACAGTGTCTAGTGATGATACTAAAGGAGAGGGACAACTCTCTTGTACAGTGCACTCATGATCTTTTATCGCTTCTCTGTTAATGAATAATCGGTGGTTAATCAATTAATAGTGGTCAAGCTATTGGCAGGCCAACAAGTAAATACATGCCGTGTAGTAAATTGAGAACCTTGGTTTGGTATCAAAGTAGAAGGATGGTTTAAGGAACGACTAACCAAGGGCTGAAAATTACGATGGAGATAGCCAAGGACAAAATTCTTCTACGAATATAGCCCACAGGGATGTTGATTCTCACTGTTGTAAGAAAGCAAAAAGGGAATCACACAAAGATTGTGCTGCATTTCTTTAGCTGAGGAATGAACACTGCAAATGCAGACTTCTGAAATGCAACATGTCTGTACTTTTATATATGTATATATGTTTCTTGCTGTATTTTTTCATTGCAGGGAGGGTAGAACATCAGCAATATAGATATATTTATTTTTTCCTACGGGGTTTACATGACAAGCTCACAGTATCAGAAGAAAAAAAAAAAAAAAGATATGAAACACCTATCATTCAAGCTGTATTATCCAGGACATTCTGTAGCTTTCCAAAATGTTAAAAGCAAGACAATACAGACCCAGGGTTAGATTGTTATTCCTTTTCTCTGAGTGACACAAAGGACTTGCAGGGGGAAGGAAATTGTGTTGTGAATCATACTCCATCAAGTGACTGTGGCATACAGTGGGCTCCATATATCACCAGGAAAAAGAGAATGGCAATGTTTAAAGCAAAAAGATTTCATGGCATTATCAGCCCATCAGGAAATGATTCAACTCCAGAAAGTGTTAATTTTTGTTTTGAAAACCCTGCCAACAGGGTTTCATCTTTCTCTTCCATTGCAGCAGGAGCAGATGCCTGCAATGTGTTACTCAACTTTAGCCCAACGACTGAGCTTTGTTCTCAGAGCTATATTCAGAAACACTACTTCAGCCCAAAATTGAAGGAAAATCTATTTTCACCTTTTATATTAAGTACATTTGCTTCTCTGCTAGGATAAGACTATCAGAGGCACACATAGCTTAAACGCATTATTGATTTTTAGAAATTAAAGCCAGTTTCACATAGCTCTGGGCTTCAATGAGTCATAAAATTCCATCAACAGTTAGTTCAGATGATTTTTTTTGTCCCTGCAAGACAGAGATCGGTTCATGTGAACTGACAGGTGGAAATGTATTCAGTGTGAAAACTTCTGAAGGAATTTTTGAAGTGGGACTCTTAGCAGAAAGAGATTGATTTTAACTAATCTACAACCAGCTGAGCACAGAGACCAATTTGTAGTGAAATGGGGTCATTGCATTAGGGAAGTCTGAAACTCAAACCTGCAGATGTTCATGCTGAATGCTTAACTGAATCTCTGGAGTCCTCAAAGCTGTGTTTTAAGAAATATATTTCATTTTTCTTTATTACAACGCTTCCACTTCATAGTAATCCAGAAAATTCCCAGACCACAATCTCCAGTTCATCACTTTTTCATCTTGCTTGTTTCAGGATATGCAAAGATGCTGAGCTGGAAATGTGATTTTAAAATGAGAGGAAAACAAAGAAAAAAAACAACTTAGAGAAGTAAACCCATATATTTCTTAAGAACAAGTGTCTTGAATTTGCTTATGCTCTTTCTATCACGTGATGATTCAATATCTTCTTTTAACAGATATTCCATTGCATGCAACCCTCTAGAAGAAACATTAGTTTTCTCAAAAAAAACATGTATCAGATCCTGCTTGAACTCAAACATGTTCAGATACAGAAAAATTCTGTTCTCATAATACATCAGTATGATAAAATGCTATAAATACTACCACCAAAGTAATGAAGTTATTACGCAGACATTGGCCGCTGATTGTGTCCCACCCTTTCAAGAAATTATCAGGTACTCTGAAAACAGTGAAATGCACAGAGTTACCAAGCAAAGAACAAAGAACCTCTAAGATATTTCCTTCTAGAACTCTTTATAGATGTTTACAGAACCCAAGGGAATGGCCTGAAGTTGTGTCAGGGGAGATTTAGGTTGGATATTAGAAAGAGGTTCTTCACCCAGAGGGTGGCTGGTCACTGGAGCAGGCTCTCCAGAGAAGTGGTTACAGCACCAATCCTGCCAGAGCTTAAGAGTTTGGACGATACTCTCGGGCACATGGTGTGACTCTTGGGGATGGTCATGTCCAGGGCCAGGAGATGGTCATGGTGATCCCTGTGAGTCCTTTCCAACTCAGCATATTCTGTGATTCTGTGATTCTGTTATGTCCCATCACCAATCCATCCAACTCATTAGCAGACATGAATTTCATCAGGAGAATGCTGTGTGATACTGTGTCAAAGGCTTTACTAAAGTCCAAGTAAACAACGTCCACAGCCTTTCCCCCATCCACTAGAGGGGTCACTTGGTCCAAAAAGGAGATCAGGTTGGTCAAGCAGGACCCATCTCTCATGAACCCATGCTGGTTTGATCCCCTGGTTGTCCTGCATGCTCCACATGAAGACATGCAGGATGATCTTCTGGCACTTCTTATGGATGGGCATCACACCGACCAACCTCCAACCCCCTGGAATCTCCCTGGTTAACCAGGACTGATGGTAAATGATGGAAAGGGGATGGGTAAGCACTTCTGTCAGCTTCCTCAGTACCCTTGGATGGATGTCATCCAGCCCCACAGACTTCTCTGTATTTAGGAGGTACAGCAGAGCACTGATCATTTCCACTTGGATCATGGGGGCTTTATTCTGCTCCTCATCCCAGCTCAGGGGGCTGGTACTCAGAGAACAACTGGTCTTGCTATTAAAGGCTGAAGCAAAAAAGGCATTAAGCACCTTAGCCTTTTTCTCATCCTTTGTCACTATGTTTTCCTCTGCATCCAGTCAAGCACAGAGAGTCTCCTTAATTCTCTCCCTGTTGCTGATATGTTTATAGACATATTTTTTATTGTCCTGTATGGCAGTGGCCAGATTAAATTCTAGTTGGGCTTTGGCCCTTCTAGTTTTATCCTCATATAACCTCATGACATCCTTGTATCCCTCCTGAGTTTCCTGCCCCTTCTTTCAAAGGTCATAAATTCTCTTTTTATGCCTGAATTCCATCCAAGGCTCTATGTTCCGCATGTCTCCTGCCCGACACGAATTATTTCTAATGTTTAATTCTTCTCCCTTTCCAGACAGAGATTGTCCGGAAGATCTTGAAAATAAGGTGAGTTTTCCCTTTCCCTCATTATAATATTTATTATAATATTTATTATGACTGTTATGACAAGATCCAGATGACAAGGAATTGTCTTCTCAGCATATAAAACATTAACAACATTCCATGTAAGCAGGTACTTTGCATGGTTTGGGCTGTTATTAATATCCTTGCAGATAGAAGTATCATAAGATATTGGGGTGTGGTGGCACCTCAGGAGGTCTCTAGTCCATCCTCATGCTCAAAGCAAGATCAATTATGGGATTCCTCAGGGTTTTACGTAGTTGGGACTTGAAACCTCCAAGGACAGAGACTGTGCCACTTTTCTGAGCAACTTTTCTAAGAAACTTGCTCTTCTGCTTAGCTGTTTTCATGGCAAAAATCCTTTTCCTTTTAGCCTTATTTGTTTTAAATTCTTATTTTGTTTGTTGTTTTTATGATTCCTTTTTTAAAAAATTGTTTTTTCCTAGTCTAGGTCTCTCATTTCAGCTTATGCCTGCTGTCTCACATCTTCTTGTCACACAGCACTGTTAGAAGACTCTCTCCATCTTTCTCTGTTCTGCACCATCCTTCAACCTTTGGTCTTCTGGACCATCTGTCATTTGTCCATAAAGCTCTGCTTAGGGCTCACCCATCTCTCATTACACCTTCACCTTTAACTGTTACCCAAAGGAGTACATTTTGCTTCTCTACCTTGCTGTATAGCAGTAAATTTATCTAAGTAATTCTCAGGTTTAGGAAACTGCCTTCTTCTCATCTGGCAAAAGTAAATTCATAAGAGTTTCTTCTCCAACGTCAACCTAAGAATTTTAGTTCTGAGAACAGAGCAACTCTGGAGAAGCGCAGAGAACTCCCAGCCCGCATAAGATGAGGCAGGATCTATTCCTGTGCCAAGTAGAGAGTTGTATGTGAATGCCTCACTTCACGTTGCAGTTGCTGGAGAGTAGCTGCTGATTTGAAGTATGAATTTGGGAGTAGTCTTCATGCTTCATGAAAAGAGCATGATACTGGAGTTCTTTCATTCACAAACTTTCCATGATAACATCTTTGTTATACTTTTAAGCTTAGGATTCAGACACCCATTTGAAGCTAATGCTGTTTACCTCTCAGATGGACTTAATGATAGTTTATCTGAGAAATGGGAAGCTGCTGACCATAATTCTGTTTCTTACTTTGAGGTTTGTATTCCAGTCCCAGGCCTCAAAATCACACCATTTAAAAACTTAAAAGCAAGCAATTACAGTTTAACACTTAAACAATCTGTATAATGAATGGATATAAGATCATCTATAAAATGGCACTCAAGGGACAGCAGGTCCAGGTTACACACACTGTTTTCAAAAACTCTCAACTCATGAATGATTTGCACACTAGTGTAAATCATTGCTTTCTCAGCAAGTACATTCTTGTAAACTAGTATTAATGTCAAACTCATAGTCATAAAAGCACGCAGACTGAAAGGAGAAGTGACAGGCATTGATTTAATTTCTTGTCATGCATATATTTGCATAGTATTTACAGATTAATAAGGGACATATACCTTGTGTAAATCAATAGCTACCCTGCCTGTGTACTGTAAACTTCATTATTCATGGTCTTACACTATGAATGAACACTACACATTGAATGAAACATTAAAGATATAAGTAAAATGACGATAGATTGCTTTGAAGGACATAGGGAAGGTCACTGACTGAAAGATAGAACAGGAATGTACATGATTTCACAAATTTCACTCTCTGACCTTTTCTCCATCCTTTTATAGTCTTTTATCTGTTTCCCATTCTGTCAAATACAGATGAGACCATCTCAGAGGGTCATCATGAGGGGTTATTCATTAATGTTTGCAAATGTCTGAATAAAGGACCATCATTTTACAGGCATGGATGCCTTTTAGTTTACAGTATCATTAGGTCATTCCCTAACCTTGTAGATGCATATGAAGTGATTACTTCATTTCAAGGAAAGAAGTTTAGATGATAAATAGAGGACAGCATTTGTTTCCCGTCTCTGCATAGAATTTTATCACCATACATTGATATAATTATTTATTTATTATTACTGTTATAGATTAAGACAACACAATTTTATTCTCATTCTGCTCCCTTTACAAAATAAGATGTCCTGTGGAAGATGCACCCTGTAGGGGGAAACATCCATAGGTCCCTTAAGTTCATTTCTGCAAAGCACATTGAGGACAAGTAGGGTGAGGAGCCTGGGAGAAGGAAGAATTGTGATACAAAATTACAGGAGCTTTGTAGTCCACAGCCATTGTTCAAGCATCTGGTTCTCCTTCATCTCCTCCACGAATTAAAAAAAACCACAGAGGAATAAGAATGGGGAACAGGGAGTATTGGGTATGGAAAAAGGGAGTTACAAAAAAACAGCTACTGGTCAGTGCACTTGTGTGACTGAGCCCTGGATGTGATCTCAGTCATCCCTCCTCTATCCTTGTTACTTTTCTATCTTCTCTGTGGGTAAGGTCTGTCTTCTGAGTTCATGTGGATGAGCTCTAGTGACCTCCAAATCAGACTGGACACTAGACAGGGTGGCAGATCAGAGTGCCAGCCACCAAGGTGGGACCATCTGCCTGGGGGCTCCAGAGCCTCAGAGTCAGCAACAGGAGGAGGTCAAGGCTGAGTGTCAATTTCTAGACAGACTAAGCAGCTTTTGGAGAGACCCACAGCAGCAAACTGCAACCCCAGGAAGTAAATGAGAAGGAAGAGGTTTGGGTTGTCTTTGTGATTTATGGCCACATGAACACTCTTTTCTTTCATGACAAATGCACTGGCATCTGTAGTGATTTGTATGTCCAACCACTGTGTGTCTGTGCATGTAGGTGCCTTCTGGAGAAACTGGCACAGCCTCACTACCGGTTGAATCTACTAATGAGAACAGCAGCAGTCTGGCACTGCTGGACTGGGATAGGAAGGATCTCCTCAGTCCCCATGGCCACCAGATCTGGCTTCAGTGGACCAGAAAGCATAAAGACCCTACCTAGATCATGAAGCTCATCAGACCTGTTAACCTCCAGGATCTTCCCCATACATAAAATGATGAATGTGCTCCTCGTGCAACAGTACATCAAGTAACTCCACAACCCAAGATTCTAACGGAAAATACCAGGTCATATCAGTCTCTTCTTCCAGCCCTAGGATTATCTGATGTCTTTTCATCCCTTCTTCTTCCATAATTGTTATTTTTGTGTTATCTCTATAACAAAGGTGGACAGAGCTGAGACTAGGAATATCATGATTCCATAATGCATAGCGTGCTGCCACCAATCTATAGAAACTTCTGTGCCCAGAATCCAAAATTCTGTATATATCATGTTTTAACTTTTCCAGTTTTCAAGCCTTCAGTAAAACTAGTAGAAGCCAGTCTACTGCATCTGGGTTTTATCCTTTAACATGGTATTGATCCATTGATAAAGCTGAATTATTTCCAAGCAGAGAAATGCTATCACATTGAACCTGGAATTAAGTTTGCTTTTCCATAACTGAGAAAAACCAAAGCTGACAAATCCTTGGTGTTGAATTCCAGTAAAGATAACCAGGAGAGATCACAGAGCTTTTCAGGAACCTGTGTTTCACCTGAAATTATCAGCTGGGAAACAGAAGAAGGATACTGAAAGGGTAGACTGTTTTGCTACTAGAAAGAATGCACTGAAAGCAGTGAGACCTCATTGCTCAAGCCAAGCACAGAAAGCCAATGCTCTGAATTTACGAAGATAAAATGAAACCAGAAAAACCCTCACCATGCCCTGTCTGATCCTATAAACCCTTGCACATTGCACCACAAGATCTAATCTTTTATAGTTGAACAACACTACTGGTCCTTCATAATATGAAAGAAAATAAATCCTCAAGGAAAAAAAAATAAAACTCACACAAAAGCATGGTTTAACTTTTGTTTTACTTCTCAAACACCTTTTTCTCACCATGACTGATCTTAGCCTGATCAAATGGAAAACAAATCTTCACAGAAATAACACAACTGTCTTTCTGGGCTCTCAGATCCTTTGGAGAGGTGGAGAGGCCACTTGGAACTCTAAAGTGTTGTTTTCTGGTTCTCTCTTCCCTCCTTCTCAATATGAAAAAAAAAAAAAAGAGCATAGAAAGGGGGGTGAAACCCTTCAAGCTAGGAAGAGTAAATCTTCCAACTTTCTTAGCAAAATGAAGAAGTTAAAAAAAGGTTAAAGATTACTAGTGGCAACAGAAACAAGAAAATTCAAACACAGTGCTTCCTCAAATGGCTTAAATATAAACTTTCAAGCATGTCCAGTCTTAATATTCTGTCCTCAAAGAGGGCTCTGAGGACACGAGAGGGGGATTAAATGCAATAAGAGTGTTCAGAGGTCTTCTGCCATCATCTGTGCAAGAGATAAATAAGGATGAAAAGTGAATGGAGCAAGAGATGGGCTGTCTGGCAGTCATAAACATCTACAGCTATGCTAATGTAGGAAGTTGAGCAAGGGATGGAGAACCAGGATGGCAAGGCTTTGCCTGTTGGATCTTACTGCATTTATCACACAAAGTGAATTAAATCTGGCCCTGGACCCAGAGAGTCAGGCAGAGGGCAGCCAAGAAGAGGATCTGTCTGGAGGGTCTCCAAGTTGCACCCCATCCACCAGACGGATTACAATCACAGCTATAAAGAAAAAATGAAGGGTAGTTGCAGTCGGCAACTCCCTTCTGAGGGGAGCTGAAGGCCCTATATGCCAACTGGACCCATCCCACAGGAAGTCTGCTGCCTTACCAGGGCCTGGGTGAGGGATATTAGTAGGAGACTCCCTGAGATAATCCAACCCTCTGATTATTATCCACTGCTGGTGGTCCAGGCTGGCAGTGATGACATTAATGAAAGAGGTACCAGGCTAATTAAAAAGGACTTCAAGGTACTGGGTCAATTAGTTATTAGTTAATGGGACAGGAGCACAGGTGGTGTTCGCCTCAGTTCCTGCAGTAGCAGGGATAAATGAGGAGAGGAGTATAAAAATTCATCTAATCAATAGGTGGCTAAAGGATTGTGTCACTGGCAGTGACAAGATGTGGCACTTAGTGCCATGCTGTAATAACCACAGCAGTGTTGGATCAAGGGTTGGACTTGATGATCTCAGAGGCCTTTTCCAACCTGGTCTGTGATTCTGTGACAATGCCTAAAGCAAATGGAAAATCCCTTCTATAGGGGAAATACTAGAACTGTGCATGGGCAAAAACCTAATAAAGGAACTTGAAAATATACTGCTAGAAATCAAGGGGCTGAAAGTACAACAGTACACGATTACAAGTGTCAAACTAAGAGCAGAGTCAGAGCCTAGGCACCTGAAGGAATAAAAAACTTTTTTTTTTTTTTTTTTTAAATCACTACAACCTACACACATGCACAGTCACCCTTGCAAGAACTCACCAATACTAAAATAAAGCACAGTTACAGTGGAGAGAAAACTAGCTAGATACACAGCCTGACTGGTCCCATTCCAGGTGAAGCATCATAAGTCTCTCAGAGGGGAAAAAATTAAGATTCCTTTTTATCCCACGGTCCTAATGGCTATTTTTGTTAATGTTTTTCTGTAACAACAACAAAAACACTGGAAAACTGTACTGAACAGCAAACTGAAACATGCCTACAGCGAGAGACAGCCTTTTAAGCTTCCATCTCACTAGTGCCTGTCTATATGAATAATGTCACCATGTCACTGCATTTCCTGCATTCTATTACAGAATATTCTTCCCTTAGTTTTATTATGCTATTCTATTTCATAGTGATGAATTATCTATATTACATTTCTTGAGAAATAT
The DNA here is from genome assembly GCF_003031625.1 of Empidonax traillii. NCBI lineage: Eukaryota > Metazoa > Chordata > Aves > Passeriformes > Tyrannidae > Empidonax > Empidonax traillii. Next base: position 311,601 of record NW_020956022.1, read on the forward strand.
TCCCTCTAGGGATGGACATACTTAGTTCAAAAGTTTCCAGCAGAAAGAGGAAAAGGGGAAGAAAAATAGAAACTTTCACATCTCCGCTTTTTTTAAGCTACTCCTGGGAGTAGGACATAATTATCCACATTCTGCAATTGCCAGTCAGCTCTTAGCCGAATGATGAAAATCCGTGGCACTAAGAAGTGCTGTTCAGGCAAGTCCAGGCAGAAGGAAAGAGGAGTCTGTTAGCAGAGAGCAAGAATGGGAAGTGGAAATCACCAGATGGAGGCCCAGTTAAATAGTTTCACTGGCATTAAATTTGTTTTTCTACTCCTTTCTCCATTGTTCCAAAACTGATGCACTTATTCAATCAACCAAAGATAATAGGCTCAATAACTCTCTCTTTGAAAGTGGCTCAAAATAAGCTATCCTCACAGAAACTCTTAGAAGGAGAATAGGTGGGTATGCTCTGGATTATATAGAGTAAAACAGATTTCATGTCTGATAGAGACCAATTTAAGGTTAAAATCTGTGACTCTATGGATATAGTTTTCACTTTGTTCCCCACTCCAAAATGAGAAATAAAAGGCAATAAAACACGTTAAGTCACCTTCTCTTTGTGGATACAGTTATTAATGGATTGTTTTACATTTCTGCATTCCAGCAGACTTTAATGAGCACTGCTAATGAGACAGCTTCTCCATTCTGCAGTACTAAGATCTGAGGACTTCAAGGGCCAGGTATGCATGGTTTGTCTTGTTTGCTACGCTTACAGCAGCCTATACTTTCACGTGAATATGTTAACCCAGTCCCGTGGTGTCAGCCTTGAATAGAAACTCAGTGCTGAACATTGTAAGCTTCTGTTCTGTTGGGTTGCTGCAGATAATGCTTTTGTGCTTAGAAATCTGTTTTGTCACTATAGTAATTTTGGACAAGGAGACCCTATTGACATTTTTTTTATTAAAAACAAAAAAAAACCAAATTCCTTTTGGGAAAATAAGTTCCACCAGCTGAGCTGAGTTTCAGATAAATCTGTAAACTAATAATATGTGTTCTGCTACTGTGAAAACCTTTACAGGGCTAAACAGTCCTTGAGGAACCACAAGCCAGCTTTGCCATGTAGGGTGATTGCAGTACAAACCCCTTGACTTACCCTTTCTTCATGCTTGATTGTTTTAATTCCGCTGACCAATAATTTTTTTTAATACTTGTTAATACTTAAAATTCAAGAGTGCTCATTTGTTTAGAACTGGAAAATGTCTTTCTATGCATTCAGTTAGAATGTTAAACATTCTGCCAAAAATCTTCACAATTCAGCACAAAACTTTACTTGTTAAGTGTTACTTTCTTTTTTTCCTTTTTGAAGATGACTCATTGCTATGTTTCCTTACCCAAAGGAAATTATCCACCTAGACAGCCTGGTAGCTTTCCATTGTTAAACAAAGGTTCAAGGCTTAAATGGCACACTGCAGCAACAGTTCTCACTGATGACTCAATGTGATAAGTTCTAGATTCATAGTCTAGCTATAATTTTGTCTCATCACTTGTTTTAGGACCTTTCTTTCAGAAGGAAATTGCATGGGTCTGAGTTCACCATGTATTTGGGGCTTTCACAGGTGTATTTCTGCAGTGGCTATATGTTCTTGTTGCCTAAATGCTACTTTGCTACAATAAGGCTAAGACAAATACTACTTCCTCAATTACTTTTCCTTAAAAATGCAGAGAGCATGGAGACTCATTATTGCCTTAATGAGAAACATGGCTTGTGAATACCCAAGCTATGTATATTGCTTCTTTCAATTGTAGATGCAGATCAGTTTTATGGCATTACATTGGACACTAGAGAGGCCTAGAGTGGGGAAATGCAACACCTCAAGGTTTCCTCTCCAACAGGCATGTCCTCTATTTTCATTGCCCAGCACATTACATTTCATCATGATACAGCAGAAAGATGTTCATCAGCAGTTTGACCCTAGTCTTGCAGGGCTTCAAAAATCTGATACTCTCTCATGAACAGAAAAAAAGGATTTAAGAGTTGATTTAGTAAAAGTGTCTCTTTGGTCCATGCTATTGATCAACTCTCATGACCTTGAAAAACAATTTGCATTTAAGAAGAGGACTTTATGGTTTCACTTGGAATATCTTTGATGTAGTCCCATTCATTTCACATTCTAGCCCACTGCCCCTAAAAAAAAAGATCCTCTTTCACTGAACACTGGAAAAATTAAATAGGCTCTTTCCTTAAAGACACTCTTACATTTATCTCAACAGTGAGTTCATTACTTAAAAATCTCTGCTCCTTTCTTTCAAAGCCACATTTTTAACTCCTTTTTCTGGTCATTCACTACAACAGCTGCACACAGGACATCAGGCGTAGGAGCCCTTTTGCGCACAGGAGAACTCCGCTAGAAACTCACCATGCAATTCGATAAACCAGACAAGAATGCCAACTGTGTACTTCTGCCTCACTGCAAAACGAAGCTGAGTCAGCTCCATTAAATTCAACTGGAATCCTCATTGTATTCCTTGCTTTTAATAAGTTGTTTCATAATCTTGGAGCAAAGACTTGTTGACAATGGCCATTAGTGCCTTCAAGTTTAAAACCGTATAACATATCGTCTTTATGGGGCACTCACTGGAGGATGCTCCACCATTTTTACTGTCACCTTGAACAGTAGCTCCAGACAGACTTTTCCAATATACTGGAAAAAAAACAATCAAACATGATGCATATAAGCAAAGATGAAGCAGTTAATCAAATTAAAAAAGCATATTGATGCCAAGGCACACGCCTGTTTTATGAACATGTAATGCTCACTAGTTTCTTTGCATGGCAGGGGAGAAGGTTATACATCAGCATCCATTATCACATTTCACACACGTTCTCTTGAGATGACAAATTATTATGCCATTTAATGTGCTTATTCATTGTTGCAATAAAAGGATTATCTTATTCTTAGTGGAGAGTTTCATTACGTATAATCTTGACATGTCTGGTCTAAGTACCCTCATATTTCACAGAGGGGAAAAAGAAAGTCAGGAGGTGACTTGTAACTTTTCCTTTTTTTTTTTTTTTCCCCAGCTCAGTGCCTTGTTACAGATTAGAAAACAAATTTTGTTTTACCTCTGACTGGAATTAGGCTGTTCTTAGGCAGAAGGTTACTCATTTGAGTACTGACAGTCTTTACATTTCCACCATTCCCCTCAAAACGAAAGACATATTTCCTTGCACTTATTTGGAAAGAATCCTAAAGCATCACTATTCAGAGAGTCATTCTTTTAATTACAAGCAGCCAAAAGCAGAAACAGTGGTGGTAGCCTAGCAGTAGAGCTTTGCATTTATCTGGGTTGTTAGCACTCAAATTATCTAGCAACTGTAGGCTTACTCTAGGAAACTCTCTGTTCTCTGAAGCCACCTTTGCTCACTTAGAATTAGTGGGAGGATTCAGACTGGAGCTTTAAAGACTGAAAACAAAGGGAGAGGATGAAGCCCATCCTTATAAAGGCTCCACACCTTTGTAATTCAGATTTTCCTCATTGCTTGAAACAGCCCAGCTCTGATGACCTCCAGATTATATTGCACAATGCTAGTTTTCCCAGAACTTTGTACATAGTAGAATGGAGGAAGCTGAAAATGTTCAAAAGAATGATTTTTCAGCAGGGGTGTCTTTTGGTGCTGCATTTACAATAAGTTTTATATTGTATCAAAGGTTTTGGGTTCAAAGGAATGTTTAGTGTTCCAAAAATCTAAATAAATACCTAAATTCAGACAACATAATGAACTACAATGTAAAATGTTATAGTTATGTTTATATTTCAAGTAATGATCATCTCACCAAAATCTGAGTAGTGGCCAGGTAATGACTATTTCACAATGTGCATTGAAAGGGCATAAAGTGAAAAATCCAAAAGTTGTATTTACAGGTTCCTAGAAGGTATTTTTTTAACTGTTATCATCTTAGCAAGACATTTCATCCACAGCAAATGCGAAAATGCAAAAATAGATAGGTTTATATACAGGCCACTTTTTTGTAGCCTCAATTCTCAACAGTTCCTTGGTCAAAAGGAATTAGAGGTGCTAATTTTACAAATTTCATTAGACCCTTTAACATGTAGTTCCAACCATTAAAGGTGCAAAACCAAAGTAATTTAGAATATTTCTGTCTGTTAAAGGTCCCTGAATAACATGTGGTATCATTTTAAAGAAGCTAAGGTATGACTATTTTCCATTATATCAAATCTATCCCCTCTCCACCCTATATTCAGTAGCTACATCTGTTCTCTTGACCCATGATAAGGTAATAATCTCAGTGTGGCCTCTGCTGGCTGAAATGATCACAGTTTTGCAGAAAAGTAATTTTTCTCAAGAAGCAACACTGCAGGCTTAAAACACACAGGGCACATAACACAAAGTTAATTAGGCACATAATGATTTTTGAGTCATAAGGTTAAGTATTAAAAACCAAGGAGATAAACAAATCCCATACACCAGACCATGGTGCTTGTCATGTTGTAATTGATGTAATACACTGCATAGCTTTTCCTCAGAGAGAAAGAAGTTTTAGGGAGTGAAGCGAAGCAAATAATGCAATACGTTAACTGAAACAATAGTCCCTCTTACCCTAATCTTGTAAGAATTTATCACAGGACTATTTCACAGCTAGAAAATACTGAGGTCTTTTCTGCATACAACATTTCCAGAACCAGCTATTCTGAATGCAGGATCACAGTTTACTGCTAGTAGTTCAGGGTCTCACAGTTTTGCAGGGGTTTTGTCTGTCAATTGATGTTTACTTGCAATCTTTACATCTTTATACACTTCCCCAACAATCAAACAAGCCTGACCCATTTTATTAGTTTTACTTATTTTTCCAAGGTGTTTCAGGTTTCCCTTTCTTCTGCTGTAGCTATTATTTATATTTGAAACTTAAAGTTATTCTATACACACAGAAAATTTCTGGTGCTTCTTTGTAATACAAATTTAGAATTCCCATTCATTTTATTTAGAAAGTATTGTATGTATTTATTTTTTAAACATCCAGAGATCTAAAATCTGCTTTCAGAGATTAAGACAAGTGATTCATAAATATCTTATTTTGCCTAACTTTCATCTAGGATTGAATTCTCTTGTTAGGTTTGAAACAGAAAACAGTTCTTCATGTTATTAATGAATTTTCTTGTAAAATAAAACTACCTGAGAGGAGGCTGTAGTCAGGTGGGTGTCAGTCTCTTCTCCCAGACAACCAGCAGTACGACAAAAGGGCATGGTCTTAAGATCTGCCAGGGGAGGTTTAGGTTGGGTATTAGAAAGAAATTCTTTACAGAGAAAGTGATCAGACATTGGAATGGGCTGCCCAGGGAGTCGCTATGGTGGAGTCACCATCTCTGGAGTATTTAGGAAGAGACTAGATGTGGCACTTTGTGCTGTGGTCTAGTTGACAGGTGGTGTTGGGTCATGGGTTGGACTCCATGAACTCAGAGGTCTTTTCAAACCTGGTTGATTCTGTGATTCTGAGACAATAATTGTCATAAATTCTACTACAACAATATTGAACATTCTTTCATAACATCAAACCCAAGTATTTTACAGTAACATGAGATAAAATAACAGCTTGAATCATTCCAGGATTAAAATAATGATTTCATGCCACGTACAAGTGATGCTTATGAAACACTCACTAAGCCTGAAAATTTAAGCAAAACTGGGAATGCTTGCTAGACCCATAAGATAGGTCTTTGAAGGCTATAGACTGAGAGGTTTATATTTTAGTACAAAAAGACTGCTTGTAGCTGTCATCCTCCTTTCTCTACAGAGTATATTTATGTGACTTGACACAGCGTGACGTAAGTACTGCATTCTAGAAATGTGGATATATGTGTGCTACTACACAGATGTGAAAAAAAGAGAAAATCCAAACAGCCCTTGCCTTGAAGATGTGAGCAAGCATTCCACATAAAATGTCAGGAAATGCTGTCTTTGCTGCAAAGTACAGAAAATAAAAGAAAAATAAATCAACAAGGTTGTCATCCAAGGTAGCATTTGTATGCCTGAAATGCCATACACCCCTATGATTTCCTGACTAGAATCTTGCACATAGAAATCAGCTTCTTTTACTGCTTAGAAACTCTGTCATTGTGGCTGAACAGATTATTAGCTGAAGTCTGCCTTCTCTGGGGGGAATTTCTTCCGAAGTGAGTATCCTTGAATCCAAGCCCAAAGGAGACTAGACCTAGTAAGTATCCAGTAATTTTATACTCCATTCTGCTCCAGAACGGCTATTAAAAACAGGTAAACTGTGAAAGAAAAGGAGTGGGGTCTTCCCTTCCTTTTGCTGCAGCTCCGCAATTGGAATACCTTCCAAAACCAGGGAGAAGAGACACCCCTCTAAAGTTACAGATTGTAACTACAGATAGCAGACACAGTCAAAAATCATAAGGAGAGCTGGAAATTGACTAGGTCTGGTGGGATATTTTGAAGTGTTCAAAGACCATCCCTAGAAAGTGTTTATTTCAGCTGTTCTTCAAAATCCCTGGTGTCAGCAGTCTTCTGGACTTCCAAAATTTTAATAATGAAAAAAGTTTTCATAATATCCACCTTCCAGCCATCTTTCATTCAAATTAAATTGCTTTCTTCTCTTCTTTTTCCCATTGAATATGTGGAATAGTTGATCATATGTACCTTTATAAAACTCTTTAACATTTCAGAAAATTCTCCAGCCCCTCCTTTGTCTTCCAAACTTTCAAAATAACAGCAGCAGTTCTTTTAATCATTTTCTTGTTTGTTGCTTGGGCTTCATAAATCTCTCATAACTACTAATGATTTTTTTCTAGATATTATCCAATTTCTTTATGTGTTTTCTGAGGTACAGTATAAAGCGCTGGATGCAGTTCCCCAGATAACCTCACTAGCACCAAGTGGAGTTTGGTAATTTCATCCCCTATCTGACACAACCTCTTCCTTATAATAACAATTCCAAAATGAGATTAGGTTCCTGGTAACAGCACTGTTTCTTAGACCAACTGATATGCCTCTTGCATTACAACGCCATTATCAGAAGTGCTGTTGTCTACTTATTTCCAGCCTTCAGTGTTTTTGATACTTCCAACTGAAGAACAGCACTTTGTGTTTGACCTCATTTCATACTGAGGATATCAGAGCATTTCTTCAAACCATAGCTCAAATGAAGGATTCTGGAGACACTGTTTTGATCTATTTTCCTTATAACAGTTTGGGTGAAGATTACATACATTTCTGTTATTTCCTGTGTGCTCTTGGCATGGTCAAGATCTAACCATAACCCTATTTTCTTACTCCCCTTGCACTTTTCACCCAGACAGCCACATTTTAATTCTCTACATTTTCCCCTATTTTTTTTTTTTTTTAATTCTTATTCTCTTTTACTTGGAAGAAATCAGAGAACATTTAATAGTTTTTCTTTCCTGGGTAGTATAAAGGTCATTCTTGATAACATGAAAGTTTTACAAAATGTACCTATACTAAGAAAGAAAAAACTTTGCATCAGAAACTGAAACTCTGACAAATTTGGGCTCAAGCCTATTTTAGAGATCATTTAGCTGAAATAAGAGACTTTTTGAATTAATTCATGTCACAGGATTACCTAATATAATGTAGATGTTATCTTGTCTTTCAGAAAGATGCCAAGGGGCATATATTAGCTGTCCAGTCCACCAACAAAACTAACTGACCTCTTGGAAAGTGCCTTTCAAAGGGGAAAAGACCACATATGCTGTAACAGTGGAGCTTACCACGCACAGCCAAGCCACGACAAACTGGCAGAAAATTTCTTTTGAAAATGTATAATTTAATTATTCTACTGACAGTTGTTTTGAAATCAAATAGCACAAAAAGCCATTAGGAATTTCAAACCAACAGGGGGGAAATTATTGCAAATGCCAAGGGGAAGGGCATCTGGGGGAAAAAAAGCAGTAGTGAAGTGACATGTTTAGAGGAAAGGAGAACAGGCAAATAAAAACAACAGTGTTCAGGAAGACAAACTACAATGTATTAAAGAAATTGCAAGATACTTTCTCCTGGATGGCTAATTAAGCTGGTAACCTGTTAGAGATTGAGTTCCTTGAAGTAACTTTTATTGGTAAATACACAAACAATTCCACCACAGACAAAAGAAAATAAGTGCAGCCAACAGACTGACGTGACTAAACCACGGGAGCTTAACGGATTTCAAAATGCAAGGAGGAGGTATACAGACATGGTGAGAAGCTCAGCTTAGAAAAGACAACAGTCAAGATTTCAGCATGCCAATAAGAGAAGAAAAACGAGGGGCAAACTGGAAAGGAACCATCAAAGAACGTAGAGAATGGAACTCTGTATACTCCCCATGTTTGCATTTGAAAATTTTCCACACCTGAAAATTTTCCATACCAATCTTAATCTTCTTTACTGCATTTTTATGTTTTTCCTGTCCCATCATCCCAACATGAAGAACAGGGTTTTAAATCAGTCTGTCACACATCTAAAAACCTTCAGCATTTGATCTTCTCTTCTAAACCTTAATTACATGATCACTTTGCATTTTCCCCATGAGATCACAACTTCATTCAGTATGGCAGTGGTTAAGCATTATTTTATTTTAACCTTCTTGTTCTGTTTGTGATTTAAATTTTTTTCCTTCTCATTTTATTAAACCTATATAAAAAAGCATTACCCAGATCACAAAATTGTTTGTTTCCTATTCGATTTTTCCTTTGAAATGCAATGCATTTGAACACTTTGGAAGTATTAATTTGTTTCTCTCCACAGTACCGTTGTTGTGAGATAGATGCTAAGCTCTTTTCGCTGGATAGCTGGGAGCTGAGTCAGAGATAGTGAAGTTATAATTGCTAAAAGCATTCATTAATTGTTGATCACCAAGTTTAGCCAAATAGGAGGTTGATCCTTCAGATTGTATGGAAGTTCAATGCCCAGTTAAGATGTTCAGCACTGCCCACTTAAGAGAGTTGTCACTCAGTGTAACAACTGGAAGCACACTATGGCCCAGTGATTTAACTGACTTACCCAGTGACAAGCAGCAGCTCTCTGGTAGAGGCAGGAACACCCAGTTTTCCAAAACAGCACTCTACTTCCTTAAGCATCAATCAGTGGATATGTAGTTAAAGATCATATCTCTGTGCATAAAAAACCAGCATTTTTATGGGTAAGTGTATCCCTGGTATTCCTTATCCTGATTTTGTAATTTTTGCGGTAGTCAGACAGTCTCGACAGAGGTGTGGGGAGAATGGAGGAAAAACTTTTGCTGTGCTCACTTCTGACATTTGAGATTACCTCAGGAAAAAGAAAGCCTCCAGGGAAAATCCCAGTAATTTCAGACTGGATCATACTCTGTCCAAATATGCCACTTGACACAAAACACTGAAAATCTCTGGACTGTATGAAAAGATTCCTATATTCAGGAAAATTTTCACCAGCGCTGGAACCTGCTCAATAAATACCCTACCCAATGTCAAGACTTCCCATAAAGCAAACAGTTCATAGTCTTTTTGAAAAATGCTAATACACTGATAATAATGCTATTAACAGAAAACAGATTATAGCTTGAATTTTGGTTTCTGATTTTGGTTTACACCTAAGGCATCCTGAGAAATCTCTCTGTTATTAACAACAGAATTCATTCTCAAGTCCCCCATAAAGTTATCTTTCTTATTTGTCCAGACCAGATAAGATTTAATATTTTCCTGGTGTCAGATTATTCTTGATGTGAAATTTCCATGCTGTTCATACACCACGGTGCCAAGCACAGCCAGATTAGTAACAGAAACAGTGTCTCCTTGGAAAGAGATTCCTGACTTTTGATTCAGAAAAGTAATTTGCTTATAGCTATGGAAGGGCACATTTCTTCCTACCAGGAAATTTCATTAGTCAGATGAATTCACAAAATCTGCTCATAACACGATTCACAGCCCATCCATCTGTGGAGCTGGACAGATCCTCTGCCAGTTTGTGTCCCCCACACTGCCCTAAATGGCAAAATCAAAACATAATGGATATACCAAACCCTTCCTAACCTATTCAGCACAAGAGAGGAGGAGCCTATACAGGAGTGGTCAGTGCTATAGGGGACAGTCTGCAGTCCCCACTCGTGGATGGTTACCCCACTTGAAGGCAGATGCTGTGGCTGGAGCCCAGGCCCTGTCAGCATCCCAGGAGCCACAACACATGACAGGTCAAGGCAAGGGAATCATCGAAGGCCTGGACACGGCTCAAGAAATAAGGGTTTGTCTACAGGTAGTAAAGGTCCTGTGCAGAGGGCAAACAGGCAGGACCAAGTGTTTCTAGGCAGGTCAGGAATCACAGCCAAAATAAAGTGAGTTTTGAAGCTGGAAGAGGAGCGAGGCTTAGAAGGTCATTTCAAGTCAGTCGATCTCTAGCGACAGAGAGTTCAACTGTCTTGAACACACTTGATTTAATAGTATAGACACAGCCTGAATGTCTGTAAGTTGCTATGATGTAGAACTGCAGGAAGCTGAGCTTACGTGCACTTGTCCAATGGCCAGAATAGAGCAGCAATACAACTGTTCATAATTTTAAATAAAAGCTTTTCTTCACTATAAAGAATTAAACCAAAGCAGAGAGTAACAAAATTGAATTTATTTTTGTACTGTAGCTGCAGGGAATGTTACTGGAAAAGAAACAAAAGCAGAAATTATCTGATTACCTTGGGTAAAGTAAATGACCTGCATCTTCCCTTCCAGTTTGATCATGTCTACCAAAACAACATTTTATTATTTTTGCTACTTATTCAGTCCTTCTCATGATACTAGCATAAACCAGCAGTAACTAAAAATAGCATAAATCCAAGATACATTATTTTTAAGTTCTTTATACAGACCATCAAGAACTATGAACAGAGGAAGCTTTGCAGGTTTTCTTACACTGATTCTACTTTAATACTTCTTGGCAAACTGCTGAAAAATAAAATCTCTTTTCATAACAAAGTGAGTGTGCAGATCTACTCACCTCATTAAGGCACTTTCTACAAATGCCAAGGAAAAGTTAGATACAATGTCTGGTTTCTCTAACGTTGTTTTACATCAGATGTTTTCAACCTGTAAATCCCTAAAAACTATTCTGAGAAATTTGGAGAGCATTCTAGAGCAAATTTAAGCCTAATCCAGCTCAGGTTTTGAGACATTTACAGACCCCTTTAGAACAAACAAACAAAAAAAAAAAAAAAAAAAAAAAAAAAAAAAAATTGACCATCAAATTTTAAGTTGCAAGTCAGTGCTCAAATCAAAAGAAAAATCTGTCACCTTTCCATTTTACTGTTAAAAAAGGTTCTTCAGGAAAATTACAGCTGTGAAAACAGCAATGGTTTTTGTCTGCATGTGATCCAGTCTGCTCACTGCTTCTTGATGCTTTTGCATGACTAAAAGCTTGAAATATTTATAACTCCAAGCTACTATGGCTGCATACAATATCAACACAGCAACAATATTATTAAAAAAAATTAATTTGAGAGTCAAGATACGTTTCTGCATGTCCTTTCAGGTGAATATTTTTTAATACAATATGTGGGTGATATTTACTCGCCTATTCTATTCTATTCTATTCTGTTCTGCTCTATTCTATTCTATTCTATTCTATTCTATTCTATTCCTTTCATGCAATCTTGTTTGTTCAATTTTAAGACATTCTTCCTTCCAGCTACAAAAAATATTCTTTTTCTCTTTTACTTTGTTATTTCAGCTTGTCCAGTATTCAAGGCTGTTAGACTGCAGCTTGTTCACCACCATGAGAACAATTATATTGACAGAGAAGTGCCTCTGACAAAAAAGTATTAATGCCACTGGAAGTATAAGTGCTATATATTGGTACATACCACAGGCTTCTTTGGGGCTAATAATAATAATAATAATGACAGAGAGATGCGTGATGCTCCCATTGTGAGATCCGTGGGCTCTAAGAGCAACTCATTTTTTCAGCTGCTTTTCCTACCTCCCTGCTTTGTCATTCCTAAACAGTAGCCCAGCAGTGAGCTGCCATGGCAATACACAGCATTTTCTGGAAGTAAGTGAAAGGCAATGCTACATCCCTGCAGAAAAAAAAAAAAAAAAAAAAAAAAAGGTTTAATCTAAACACGTCAGCAGTAACGTGGATGGACGGAGGGTTGCCTGCATTCAATTCTCAACATGAATTTAATATTGAGAGTTGGTAATAGGAGTGGTTCTTAGCATCATATTTTAGAAAGCCATAGTCACTTGATCCCTTTGGGGTTAGAAAGTGGCCTGATTCCTACTTTTACAAAAAAAAAAAAAAAAAAAGTTGTGAAGAAACTTTGTTTTTTAAAAAGCATAAATACCACACAGCGGAATCCCTTAAAATTCTTATCTGAAGCAGGCATTTTGCTAATATAATGCTTCATGTACAAATGGAATTTGCCCTCAACAAATTAGCAGTTACATAAAAGTTTATCGTATACTATACAGAGATTATAATATATACCAGAAAAAAGATATCTAATTGATACAATATTTATATCAACCGTAATTTTTACAGCGAAGTTCTAGTTACATGACTTTTAACATAACATCATAACTACATTCCTCCCAAACATGACATTTCACAGTTGCATATACACATTTTTAAATATTGTTATATCTGCATACACCTGAAGTTTATGCAGTAGAAGACATTCTACTCAAAAGGATTTGTGTCAGCTGATCTCATCAATTTAATGGCAGCAGATCTTCTGCTGAAGAAGTCATGTCTCCAGATTACAGAAAACCTATTCCATGGAAGTGGCTGCAATTAAAGACTTGCACAGTGTCAGAGCAGTGGCAGTCAACAATATGTTGCAGCTATGCAAAATCAAAAGCTTCTGCACATCAAGGGACACTAGAAGAAACAGTCCTTCAATCCTCTGTTGAATAAATAACTTACATTATTGTGCAGCTAATCATAAGCTGCCCTGCAAAAGGAAAACATCTGCAATGTTCACTTTTTAAACACTGTACACATGGAGTTTTTATCTGCTTGGTTGGTTCATGTTTTTTCAGATGTTTCATGACATTGCAGTCACTAGAAATGATGATTCTTTGTCTCTGCATAAAACAGGACTGCAGAGAAAGATTACATCTGCCAGAAATGGCACGTGTTTGCCTCCATGCAATGCCTTGACAAACAAAAAACATCCCGATAGTGTCACAAATCTATACAGGTGTGATGGAGTGCTGCTTTTCACACAGAGTTCTGATTTATCTCACTGCTAGGAAAAAAGCCACAGGCAGCAAGGCAGTTTCAGAGTGACTAATAATCTGCAGACATGGAGGAACACACACCGTTCCATCTGGGAACAACATGAATGAAATTTCTGCATGTGGCAGTGCCACTCCCATGGCTGTTGTTGGGTTTGATCCCACCCTCTCTGCTTACTTCCCACTTACTGAAGCAGAGGTAAGGAAGAGCCTGAAGGGAAGTCTTTGTGAACATAGGTGAACACTTCATCTTTATATCCCATATAAAAAATTATGATGCAGCATGAGTAGTTATGGGTTCGGGGGTATAAGCTATAATATGTATTTTTTTGGACCTGAAGATAAGCAGTTTTAAAGAAAGGTGTTCTAGCAGAGCATCATGGCTATGGAGAGGATCCTACTTAAGCCATTGAATATTTTAATAACGTCATTCTTAGGGAGAAAAACATTATAGAGCTCACATTATTATGTGGGTCAGACAGAAAATATGTTTCAAGGATGAAAAATTGTCTTGTATTATTCAGTGAGGCAATAAAAGTGACAGCATCAAAAGTCACCCTTCTTGCCATGCAATACTGGATGAGCTTTGTCAGAACACACAATCAGAAAGATATAACAATTTAGCATTGCAAATCAAAAAGTGCAGTGGATCTGCTCACATTAGTTTGCTTGCAATGAAATGGCAGTAACTATAAGAAAGAAATTTCAGAAGCATTTAAGACACTTCAAATTCATGTAGACATGACTACAGGCCTTTGCCTTCTACCTTCGAACTCAGTGGGTATTAAAGGTGCTCAGCACCCTACAGGAGCAAATCCTTTCCATCCTCTGCTTGTCATGCTTCTCTGTGCATTGTAGATATTCTCTGCTGCCTCTCTGACTTCTCCCTGCTTCCCCCTCATTCCTGAAACATGCTCTTTTGAGGTACATACTCCAGTGCATGTCACAGGCAGCTGTGATCACACTCTAGCTGTTGGTTTTCTTGTCAAGGCATGTACGTCACATTTTCTGTTGTTTTTTTCTGAGCGCAGCAGTGGTCTCAGTTCAAGTTCTTACATATTTCCTGCAACCCTTCTCAGCTGCTCAAGCAAAGCCACAGCTGTACTGGTGGAGGCAGAAGAGCTCGGGAGCACAGTGCTCCGAACACTCACTCCTGGATGTACTATTGTCTCAGTTTAACTAGATTACAGCTTTGAAATTAGGCAACTTCAAGAGAAAAGTGTGAAAAAAGGAAAAGAACCAAATCCTCCAGACAAAAGACTCTCGAGGGCTGGCCCCGTCCCTCTCTTTAGAGGAAACATCACTCTCCCCCTGCTCCCTCGCTACCCAGCGCTCACAGTTTCGCTGCCCCCCTCTATCCTGACTCCCCCATCCTGGAAGAAACAGATGGGGACTGGGGGACACTGGGGAGAAAACTGCAGCATCTCTTTTCAAACCTGTGACAACTATTTACTGCTCTGTGTCAGCCCACCAAAGATCCAGCAGTGGGTACATGTCCAGGAGGAAGCATGTGCAGGATGAGGCTGAGCTGATCTGTGTCAGTCCTCATCCGCAAGCTTACATGAGATTATTAACTATCCCACATGGTATGATGGGCAGGCCTACTTTTACCCTGGTTTTTGGTTTGTGTGTCAAGACATGTATACTCCTATTTTTTGTATCTGAATAAAGAATATGGAAAGAAACACAGATTTCCATGGCTTAACCTAGCACATTTCTGTTAACCTATATATTGTCAGAAAAATGTCATGAAGATGTGCAGTGACATAAAGTTCATGGTGCCAATCATTGTGCAAGCAGAAAGCATTTGCCCCACATCTTTCATCTTACATAAAGAGAGCAAAGTCTCTTAAAACAATTTGCAGCAGCATTATTTTTTGTCTTGACTAGGACCACCTACATGTCCTCCAAACCAGTCTGGCAAAACGAATCCCTGTGGCACTGGAAACAGTGTGATCTGCTGGAGCTGGTGCAGGGTTGGCAGCAGGGAAGTCCTGAGCAGTAACTAATCCCACACAAGCAACTGATTCGTTATGTGGCCTTAGGCAAATCCCTTCACTCTTCTGCTTTCATCTCTCCATCTGTAAAGTGAGAACAGCCACATACACTTGGTGGGGATGCAGTGACCACAGGCTGCAGTGGTGTTAGTGACTCCCAGCCACGCTCTCCAAGGAAACTTTAGCCCACCCACGCAGAAAGCAAAGCCAGTTTATTCCCAGGGTGCAGGCTCAGCAGAACAAAACCAGAACTGTGTAGAGGAAATTACCAAATTAGAAAGTAGAAAGCAGAGCCTGGAAAAGAGAGGCTGAAAAGGCATTGCATTCAAAGAGGCACTGGCTCCTTTGAGATTTACTAAGCCTCTGTTGGATCATAAATTTTTCTTTTTCTATCCTTGTTTTAAAGTTTTGGCAAAGTCCATGAGGTGAATATTTTACCTGAGGTAGAACATAAAAGCCATCTGATGTGACTGTGATTCTGACAAAAGCCAAAAGGGAACTTTTTATGCAGACGTTTGAGCCAACATTATCAAATCCATAAACAATATCCATTTTCTGTGTATCGTGTTTCTCTTCTGACTGGTTCTCACTATGAGCAAACAGCCTTCATTTTTTACAGAGTACTGCAAAATGCAATGTGTATTATCAAGAAAAGAAAAAAAAACAACTGAAGCAGTCTATCAAAGCTTGTCATGTTTTAACAGAGTCTCAACCACAGCAAGCAACAAAATGTGCCAATGACAGCAACTGAAGGAAGATGCATTTACAAGATAAAGTTCAGCTTTCCCCATGCTAGAACACCCACTTGGTCAGATGAAGGGTGGGAGCATCTGGCTGGTAAGAAGTTGTTCCTATAGCTGCGATACTTGGCAATAATTGGACATGTCTGACCCATTATCAACCTTTGTGTGACAGGACACCTGTGATATGTCTTCTGACTCTGTCATTTTCTGCTGAGCCAATTCTCTCATTAGTTTCCTTAAACATCACCTTTCCATATTGGAAAATAATTCAGAAACAGCATCACCAGTGTGTTACACTCCTCTCTCATTAGAAAGCCAGCTACAAGCATCATGGATCTAAAAGCAAGCTGCACAGCCTGAGCATTGCCATCTATTTTGGCAATTTCCCTGTCCTTAGTGGCTTGATCTTATTAAATTAAAAACTAACAGGACTTTTATTTTTCTTCTGGTTATTGGAGGGAATGCTGAAATCATTGGGTGGGGTGAATTATTCCAAACAGTCAGTCCACAGTTTGTACAGCCTCAAAATTTAATCAAAGGAAGAAGGAAGGTTTCTGAAAAGTATTTTACATGTAACTGTGCAATTGCTTGCATGTGATTGTACTGAAACCATTCTTTGATCTGACTCATCTTCCTCCTTTAAGGACACTTCTTTACCAGCTACTTGGACTGCTTTCAGTGGCTTCGGAATGATCTTTTGCACTTACCTGACAGATACTGTCATGACTAAACCGATATCAATACAATTACAATACTTACACTTATTAATCTGCCAATAGCCGTACAGACCAGGTTCCTGCCTTCAGTATCATTCATCCCAGCTATTTACAGAGTCATCACCTGTTTTATTACCATAGCTGAGTCACCAGTCCCAACCCAGTGACACTTTGGGTTTCTTTGAACTCTCTTACTGACATCTACCTGTTGTATGAATTTTGAGAGATCTCTTGTAACTTCCTCTGGAGATCCACAGAAGACTCTCCATTTCTTCTTTCAACCAATATTGATTCATTGGGAGACCAAGATGGAGGGCATGCTCCTCACCAGCCTGGCTAGGTCACTAAATAGAATAAGCCTTTTCAGGAATCCAACCAAATTAAAATTATTGTAGCAGAGAGCAGCATAGCAAGGGTCGCAAATCACACGACTATCAGACTAGGCATTGTGGCTGCCTAACAACATTAGAAGACAATTACCATGCAAAGCAGGAAAATACAATCTGACAGCATAAAGGCTCAACCAAAGACAAAACTATCCACGTTACAACAGATCACTCCGCATTACAGGCTGCAATGTTTGTGTACAGGGGCCCCTGCCTAGGTTAAATAGTCCTTCTGCTATAATTTTGTCTGCATTGGGAACTCCATGTTAGATTGTGACAGGAGTAAAAGAGAAACTGTGAGGGAGGGAGATAGCTATTTTCATTGTTTTATTCGATGCATTAAGTGTAGTTTTTATTTACTCTATCAATAATTTATAATAATTGTATGCAGTGCTTTCAAGATGCATTTGCAGGATGTTCAACCAGAGATCATTCCCTTTCAGTTTCACAGCAAATCCTCTGTAAACTCCTTAACCCTGACTCTCTCATCACTTCATGGAGGGCTAAGGATAAGCCAGCAGGTCACCAGGACATCAGGCAGGAGGAGGGCCCAGAGGGATTTTGGGAATATCACAGAGGAGGATAAGAATGAATTGTCAGAGGCCTTTGTGTGCAACCATTACAAGCCCAGTAGGCTCAAACCACAGGAAGGGTTCCTTCATCTGCATCTGGGGTCTGAAGCAAGTCACTGCAGCACATGAGACTCTTCTAGGAAGTTAAGCAATTTATTTTTCATGTCCATGAAAGCACATGGGCCTTGGGAATAGTTTCCATCTCCCACATCACTTCTGTTTGGTTCTGCTAAACATTAAAGTATATAATACACAGCTAAAGCCATTGCCAGGCTAGCTCACAGCTCTCTGCCTGTTTTTCCAGTTTCAAAACATTAACTATCTTGGAAAACTGTGCAGAAGATGTATTTGACACATATTCAAAAATAAACAGCTGGAGGGATAAAGGGGGGGCTGTGCAGGGAGTTCTCATTACAGTTCCTACTACAAAAAGCCTAGAAAACAAGGAAGATTAAGTTGTTGAGTAATTGTTTCAAAACTAAGATGCAAAAGCAGGTAAAGAAACTGGTACATTAATTAAAACTGCAGATAGTAGCAGCTATTGTCAGCATGTTAATCATGGTCTCCAGTATAACAACAACTTGTGACTTTGATTTGTCACAAGGATGCAGCCAATAGCAAAGTGCTGCTGTACCAGCATGAACACTGTAGGATAAATTCAGTGGTTCAAGAGGCTGTTGATCCTTCCTAGCTTCCAGAAGAAAGGAATTCACTACTGTTAGTGTATTTGTGACAAATTATGACACCCACATTGGCCAGTGGAAGAGCAGTGCGATTCTACCCATTCCTCTTCCCTTGTCCATCTGCTCCCAAATGATGGGAACAAGCAAAATGTTTTCCCATTAATTTGACCAGATCAAATTTCATAAACAACATCATATGAACTCTGCAAGGCAGGCAACCCATAGACACAAGGCCTAGATCTCTCCAATACTTGATATGCATAATGCTGTTCTGAAAGAAGAGTCTTGCAACTCAGGTGTGATGCTGGTGAAATATTACCATCATTTCTCCCAAAAGTGGACCAGTTTATCATAATGTCTTTTATTCCAGAAATTCCAGACACAAAGTGAAAAATATCATGGCACTAAACATTTTGCATCAATAAATTATTATACTTACTGATTTAATACTACCTATTAAAAGTTCTTTCCCAGGAGAAAACAGGTATTTTTCTACTGTTGTGATAGTCCTGGCAGTTGATAGAAATGCAAAATTAAACAACAGAGCTTCCTTTAATTTCACAGTCTGTGATTCTTTCATAAAACTTTTAAAGATCAATTATGTCCCATCACTGCAGGCTGAACTAAGTGATTTATGCATAAATAGCCATACACAGTCAACTACTGTAGAATGAGTTCAACTCATACAGTCAACTACTGTAGAATGAGCAACTCATCTTTTCAAAGTACGTTCAAAGAACTGCTATTTTTGGCACATACTTTACCATTACATTAATCTTTCTGATGATTCATATTTTCCGTCATGCAGGCATCTTGTTGCACATATAGCTCTGTATGACTTTCATAAAACATGTGTTGTTGAATAAAAAAGAAATTGAAATCCGAGAGCAATTGTTTATGGATGGGCCTGTACAATGTCCCAAACACAAAATGAAAAGTGAATTAATGCTTTTCAAAATCACGCCCAAAAATTTGTTCTCCTTTCCCCTGGAAAATAGAGGAGAAGTTTGTATTCCAGTGGAATGGCTCAGTGTGGCTTTTGAAGCAATTACATTGCAATAGTTTGTTGGGTCTTTCAGATTTAAACAGAAGGCTTGCCTAAAAACTGAAGGCACTCTTCCTCATCTGCCGCAGGGCTAGTGACACTAAGGGAAGACTTTGAAGACTCATTCTCCAGCTCAAAGAGGCTGGAAATATCAAGTAGCCAATATATGGTGGTAGGGCTTTTATGCTCTGGTTAGAGCTGAAGACAATTGTGCCTGCTTTACTTATAGCTCTACAGTCCACAGTAGTCAGTAATTTTATCACCAGGTACATCTCAATGCTGTGGGAACACAGCAGGCAGTACCCACAGCTAATGGAGAGGTGGGGAGGAGCAGAGAGCCCTTTTGGATCTGTCATTTCCCACCTGCGGCAGGGAAGCTGCCAAGCTCCCAGGTTTCAAAGATAAGGTCAGGAGAAGAGCTGAGGGGCAGGATATGTCCCAGTGGGTGGCACAGCAGAGCTCTGTCCCAGGACAACAAAGACTGTTCATTGTCTATTCAAAGAAGCCACAAACTATCAGAGCAAGATGTTGGTGTCCCCTGGAACCTCTGTGAGTCTGAGAAATGGTCTACAAAGTCAATATGCAACCTGAGAACTTCAGAAGTATTTTTGGGCTAGCTTATAAAATATACCTGCACACTAGTGAAAATGCAGTTTCATTTCAATTTTTAACTGAAGAATTAGAATTATATTCATGATGGATCCCTAATCAGGTAGAAAAGACATTTGATTTTGCTGTTGAAGAGTCCTACAAGCCTAAACTCAAAACAGGACTCAATCCAATGCTAAAGTAACAAAGAAATTCCGTGACAGAGGAGAAGAATTATCTAGTCAATATCTATTTGGGCAATATCTAACAGAGCAAAGCATCAACATTCAGAAATCCTTTCTTGCAGTCTTAGATCTATGATCATCCAGTGGAATAAATAAGTTGAGGTGCATCCTTAAAATCACCCTATAAAGGATTGAAACACACTGGCACAGTACAAAGCTTATTATACATCTAAATCTCTTTTCTATAAGGAGAAGTTACAGCACTGTCATACCCGAGAAAATCTCCCTAGAAAACCAGGAAAGAATAGGTTTTCCTGCCAGCATTAGGATGAGCATCTAGAAAATATGTTTCTCTTCAGTCCTTATTTATTGCTATTTATCTAACAGCAGTGTGGCTGAGCCCATGAGCACTGTGGTCTCTCTAGACCCTCCAGGTTGCTTTGTGCCATATCAGTGGATGCTTGATCAGACTCAGCCCCCCTCTCTTTCATAACAGTGCTCTGGGTGGGGAGAACAGAATGAAACTATGCCAGTGCATTGCAAGAAATTATAACCAAAGCCAGACCAGAAACAACCATAAAGGCTGAAGAGGCCTGTATGCAGCAGTCACCAGCTCACAGAAGGAGAATGAGGGGACCGGAAAAGAAACTAATCAGGAAACTCTCATCGTAAGAACACAACCTTTTGTCAGAGACACTTCCTCTGCTAAGTCTTTACACATTCAGAGCACAAGGTACTTAACAGAATTTCATGTTTTATTGATTATCCCATACTTAAATTCAGCTAATGGATGGTACCAATTATTCAACCAGTTGGTCAAGGAGAGATTTTAAATCATTCTGAAACACAAACGGCTCACATACCTGTAAGTTGCAGACTTTATGCAAGTGCTAGAGCATCACAGCTTACAGTCCAAACACAGAAAATACTTTGAAAAACAGAGCTGAACGGTCTGACTCCACAGCACTCTACAACCTGAAACCTTTTACATATATGCTAAATGTAATGCAGCCCAACCAAAGCTGAGTTTTCCATCCACTTCCCAGTGACATCAGTAAGGTACCTATCCAGTCATATAATTTGGGAACACATACAACTTCCGACAAACAAGCTGTGTGATGTTAATTTCACCTTCCCAGCAGGGTAACAAGAGCTCCTGCTTTGCTAGATTTCGCCATAAGTGACAACTTACCATAGAAGACAAAGGAAAATATAGTATTATCTATTAGATCAGCATATTAAACTCTTCTTTAAGTAAAAAGAGCACAAACTGAAGGTCCAGTCTAGCTGGCAAGAATGCTCATTTCATTAGTAAGGGGAATTTAACCTGTTGGAAGCAGGGAGGAGGCAAATTGGTTTTGAAGATGTCTATCATTAATTTTGAACATAGGCACAGCACTGAGAGAGGCACCTCATTTAGAAGTCTCTGGTCACAATGAGAAGTTTTATTAATTTTCTTTGAAGAACAGCAGATGCAGGTAGGAAAAAGGTCCAAGAAACTCTTCAGTCTGAAAGGGGCTATAACACACAGATATGGGTAGTTAGAGGAGGGTAACACCTAGCAGAGTTTGCTACTTTCCAAAGAGCAGACTGGAGGTGGGAAGGAGTTTCTGCGATGCTGCCTCAACAAGGATGTTCCTTCCTACCCCTATGTGCAAGTGAGGTTCTCCTCCAGGACTTCTTGTATCAGGAGGTTTCCCACCCCTCCTCAGACACAAGGGAATTGAGTGGCCAGTGACAAGACAAACACAGGTCTGAGATCAGAGATGGCAGGAAAGGGTATTAAACCCTCTTACTTTCTGAAAGGAATGAGGTAGGATATTGTGTGAGATGGCCAGTAAACCCCCTATGACAAAGAAAGGGTGAGAGACTTTATAATTATTGTATTACTTGTGTTACGATACACCAGCGGCACAGGTAGCTTTTTTGTCACCATTTCTCTGCTGTGCTGAGCTTTTTCCTCAGCTCAGTTCCTTGCACAATTTTGTGTTGCTGCAGTATTGCCTGTCTTTGCAAAGCAGAAGAGCACCAATATCTCCTGTGGCTTAGGAAGAACTGTAAAAACCCTGATTTGAAAGGACCTCTGGGTCTGCTGCCTGGCTGCTTCAGGCAGCAAAGTATTCACATACTATTCAATTATGGTCTTCTGTGGCTGAAGGGAGCAGCAAGGGAATGCCACTCTCACTGGCTGGTAGCACAGCTGCTGAAGCATCTCTTTACAGATTTTAAACATCAGGTCTCTCTTCTGTAGCAGCAGTGTTGCATAAACAGCACATGCAGTGCCTCAGCTTTCAACCTTCTGACTGCTGAGAACAACATAGCCCGATGTCTGATGAGATTAGCCAAAAAGTATATATATCCCCGCATTACAGAGTTATGTTATGCATACATATAATAATGCAATCATGCCTTACATAAGGTAAGCATGTTTACATGATGTATCCCAACACACATACCTCTAAAGTCCTATGGAATCGTCCATATCGACATTAGATACTATAGAACAGAAATAACTTATGTATTATTTAAATACAAAACATTTATAGTTTTTGATTTTAAAATTATACGTGTGCAGTCTTTAGAAAATTCTGTTATACACACAAGTGTCAGTCCATGTGCATATATCAAAAAGGTCACATAGATATATATGCTGTATACATAAAACTATACACAGTGTGTGTGTGTGTGCATGTGTGTGTATATATATAGAGAGAGATTCTCTACAATATGAATGTATTATTGTAGGAAAAGAGAACATAACAGTTTGTTCCCAGGGAAATTACAGCTAAGGTCCTTAAGCATGTCTCTCCACTGCCCACATGAAGAATGTTTGAGGTGGAGAGGCAGGGGGGGATAAGACTATGGTGTGATCTCGCACTTGCATGCAAAACAGGTTTGCAAGGCTATGAAAAAGGCAAGGGTGTACTTTTTCCTCCAGCTGCTGGTGACTGCTGAGCTCAGATACTGCAAGCCAGAAGACATTGCCTCTCACAGAGCAAGACACCACCATGCTGCTGGTGGCTTCTCAGCAAAAAGTCTTTCATCAAACTGAAAAACTGTCAGCATTTTGAAGGTAGCAATGAAAACGTTTCAAAAGCAACAGTACAGTGGAAGAGAATCTCTCCTTCTTTGCAACCTTACATACCACGCAGTCATGCACAAAGAAAATAAGCTGCACCTATATTTGTGAATGTATTTCTCTAATGCACGTGTTCATACGTACCCAACACAGAGGGGTTGTACAGGAGTTTAGGACAAATAGTTTTACAAACATGTAAATACATATGCACTCTTACATGTGCATATATGGTACAGGAATCTGCTATTTACAAGCAGAACAAGTGCAGATGAATGCAAAAAAAATGCATAAAGTTATGTGTGTTACCTATTTTATTTCTTTATAACACTTACAGAGAATTTTTCAAAGTTAATTCTCAAATGTTACTTACAAATATGTTTAATATCTGCCATGTCAGGTAAATGTATAGCTACTTACTCTTCTGAAGACATGGTGCAGATTACATAAAGGAGCAGGTGTATTTCTTGGGTAATGTAGCTGAAACAAATATTTTGTCCCAGGGGAAATCAGCCATGATGTATGAAATGTGCTGAGGATACAGGATGCAGTGCTTACTAGTAAAGTCTGAACGAATTCCTTTGCAGGGTGTGCAAGCTCTGTACATCAGTAGCATCACCACCAGATACCTGAATGGGTTGTAATGAAATCATCGCACCAAGAGTGTGCTTTTAACAGGGAGGCCAACAGAAATTTTTCTTCTCAGCCAGAGAGACTAACTAAACCCTTTTTTTTCCTCTCTCTCTGTCTCACACACATTTTGCATAGAACAGCCCTTTATATGCTCCTTTTTCTTCAGGAACCACAAACATCCTTATTCCATAAGTGCATGCAGCTGATCAGGACCCTACCGTGCAACTTCATTACTGTAATGATTATGAACTATGACAAAATCTATCACTTCCTGCTCCTGTGCCAGTATCATCATTTGCTGTAGGTGCTCTTCACCATTTTTAACCTCAGACTGCAGCACATACCCAACACTGTCTGTCCTGATGTTGTTCTCAGCGGATCAGGATTCAGCTACCAGGTCACACTCACAACTGCCTGCTGCACCTTTCTTTATTTTAGCTGAGCTTAACTTTCCTTTCATATAGACAAAATATAGCACCTCCAAGCCATCTTGCACATAGGCAGCCTTTCTTTGGATGAAGTTACCTCAGAGTTTACTACATAATTTTGTAGCTTACTCCTTAAGGGACTCGACTCTGGCTGCAGGCAGATCTAGTCAAGGTATGTTAATTAGCAAGCAGTCAGACCTATGAAATATTGGCCTGGTAATTATCCATTGAGAATTTTCATCTTACTGAACAGCTTTTGAACTCATCTAAATTGCATTCCATCAGCCCAGCAGGGTTGCTTCAGAGGTACTGACTGGTACAGTACAAAGAGGGTGAACTTCACTAATGAAACTCTCCCTGAGAGTAGTATGCAAATGAGATTTGTTTCATCCTTTGTAGTCAGCAACTCTAAATGCTGTATCGCTGCCCCACTCATTAGAGCAAAGGCATCATGCTGGATAAGTATACTGCCCTCTATTCCTGTTTCTTCATTCCTCAGTAAAATCCACGCTCAGGAAGAACTGAGCAGTCAATATTACTCGTTGAGCAATGCAGCACAGAGGAACCAAGCTCTTGCAGAGAATATAGAGTCATGCTGCAGTCTTCTCACCTCTGAGAGCCAAAGTGGTTTCCAGATGTTGTGCTTGCAAACTCTGCTCACAGACTGGAAATTCGTGAAAGGGTTTTAGTTCAGAATGGCACAGAAAGGGCAATGAAATACTACCCTGCTGACACAGTTCAGTATTAGGTGCTGCTCTTACTTAATAAATTGAGAGAGACCACAGGCTCCTACTTGGTGGAGAACTTCCTTGGTGGGTTTTTAACAGTTCTTTGATCTGAGGCTTCACAGTGTAAGGCACAGATTGACTGAAAGACACAATGATGTTACTGAAGTTTGACTGTTGTTTGATTGGTAGTGAATTGCAGTTCCCCTTGTCTCCTGTGTCACTTAATTTAATCTTTCTTGATCTTCCTCCCTGACATTTCTAATCACATAGCAGAGTTTTGTAAAGGCCAGAGGGGCAGAGGGGAATGCAGGACACGGGATTGTTTTCAGCCTTTTTCAGCTGCAATGGCCTGCCACAGCATATCTCTCTTTTGCAGTGGTGCTTTCCTGGAGTTTTGCTCCATTCTTCCATCACATTTTTACAAGTGCATTCAAAGATGAGAATTCAGAAAAAAAAAATATATGAGCATAGACCTTGCAGGAGGTGAGTTTGTCATTATTCTCTTTAATGGCATTGATTTCATTTTCACTGCTGAAGAGAAAGGAAGAACTGTAAATAAGAGAATAATGCTACTGTCACTCTGACATACTGTAATGAACAGCGCAATACACCTTGAATGAAAAACACAGGAAAGCAGTTCTGCAAAACTACCATTTCTAGGGTCATAGGTGATATATTTATGGAGTTTTAATTTTTTTCTAGCTTACTGTATAATGGAATCACTGAAATGCAGAACTAGAAGGTGCTCAAGGGGTTATGAAGGATGTCTTTCAGTGAGACACTTAACTTCCTTCTCTGAGGATAGGGGAATTTGGCATCCTGCTGCACCTCTCCTGGTGTCCAGGGACCAAGGCTGCAGGTGCAGAAAGCCCATTTTATCAGAGCACAGGATAAGCTGCACCTACCCAAAATGTTCTGTGTGCTCCTACAGCAGCCCTAGACATGTGTGGTAAGGGCAAGCTGAGGAAGACTTTGGCGCAGAGCAGATCACTGCTGCACCAGCATAAGTCACCCTAGCACTCTAATGAATGAGCTTTTGGGCAAGCCAGATGCAGACACCAGGCTGCAAACCTCTCACCTACCCTATCCCTCCCTGTACTAGACACAGTCCCCTGTCTCCAGACCCCCCCACACACAATTTGCTTGCATGAGCTTAACCCAAGATGCTCTATAACTATGCAAGCTGCATTTACCCTAGAGAGAAAGCTTTTCCTAATACTGAAATTATAATATTCTCTTAATGTAAATCAGACTATTTATTCTAGTCTCTCAGCAGCAAGTAAACCATAGCATAAATTACTAGTTCCACAGAGATCCTGTTTCATGCTACTGTCATAGTCCAAGATAAAGCCTGACCTTAAGTAATTTGAGGCATATTTTCCAAATATGACTGTCACAACATAAGCCAGAAAGAAGGCAAGGACACAGAGCTTTGCCTTTTTTTAGTGGGAAGCTGATTGGAAACACCTCTTTTTAGGGTGATGCTGAGATACAAGAGAGTAACATAGCAATCTTATATGGTTGGGTCAGAGGCAATCTGAGAGGATGACTTGGAAAACTTGGTCTGATGATGATCTGCGCCAAGAGAAAGTAAGTGTGTTTTAATTGAAATATTTCCTGCAATAACTGTTTGGAGATTTCTGAGTACATTAATGAATCAGACACAAAAGGAATTAAGCTATTTGCACTTAAGCAAATCTGATCAAAAATTACCTTTATGGAAAAAGATTTAATGCTGTGAAGAAAGGGGACTGGAGGAGGTGAAGAGGAATAACCACTGGGTTAAGGTAATTAATACTGTCTAAAAAAACCCCAAACCCTCAAAGGCATTTCTTTGATCATTGCAGTAGAAGCCCAGAGGATACTGTGAATTCTTCTAGACTTCAGCAGAATATCAGTCATAGTGATTTTACCCCTCTCCTATTTAGCAATCATATGCTCACATTTTACTTGATCCTGGTCATGGTTCTTTAATCCTTCGTATAGAGAATACTTTACTGAAACAGATTATTGCATAGCCAGGTCTTTGCTATTTCCCTTGCTGTATTTCTCTCTCCATAGATTTCTGTAGGAAAACAATCAGAGCATCAGCTTCTTCCCATCTGTGCAGAAACAGGAAAGGCTGTGAGTTTCACTGTTCAAGACTGCCTTGTAGTCTAGTATTTTAAATGAAGCCATTTGAAAGAGAACTGAAACACAGAAAATGCCATAAACTTTCTTAAAGAGTATGCATTCTTCTGCAAGTTAAACTTACTTGCAAGGCTGAATTTACAGTTTAGTACAGACATGCAGCAGAGCTTATGATGCCATGCTGAGACAGACCTCTGTGTGAAAGAAAAAAATACATACATGAAATTCTGAAGTAATTGGAAACAACCTGAACATTAGTGTCCAGAGGTGGAATTTATGTGAGACACAGATTCATCTGCCCCTATGAGGTCAAGTCTTTTATACTAGTGGCTTAACAGTAAGGGTTTCGTTTTAATGCTCTCAAGAGTTTTATGATGCTGGTTTCCTGAATATCTCTTTGTCTATCAAGTGTTCACAGACAGGAATAAAGATCAATTTTTTTTAACATACTTACATGGTATATTTGTTACAGATTATGCCATTTTGAAGACAGACAACAAGCCTCAGAGCAGGACTGTGAAGCAGACCTTCAACCAGAAGATGAGTTCTGCCTGTAGGAAAAGATACACAAAAAGTTAGATGAAGAATTGTTGTATGTCAGGCAATAAACAAACAGAAGGAAAGCCATAGTGAGAAATATCAAGTTAACTGTACACCAAGAAATGCAAGCTGGGTCTACTCAAAGACCATCTAAGCAGAACTGAAAGAGGTGGTACACCAGGCAATCACCGGCTCTTCAGCATCACTTTCCCTCTACTGGTACAAGACAGCATTACTGCAGGCTACTAGCCAGATTTAAATTCGACAAGTAGCTGGGGTTTTTTTATACATTTATATTAGTTATCAAAAAAAGAAAAGGGCAGAAAAGAGGAGAGCAACAACTGAGTAGCAGGGAAGATGTTCGGGGTAGCAGGGCAAGCAGGTGGTGGCAGGAGCTGCCTGGTGCTGTGGGCAATGCTGAGTGCACAGAACACAAATTAGAAGAGCTTCAAAAGCCTGATCATCCCACAGAAGTCCAGGTGAGGCAGATATTGTCTGAAGTCACAGCAGAATAAAGAGCTGCAACAGACTAGCTGTGCTTGAAGCAGCAGTCCAACGAGGGCCAAGGAGCTGTAAGATGGTCGTAGAGAAAATGGGCTCTAACTCTGACAGGTCAAGTTTGTAACAGGGATTTTTTTGGATGAGGGTAGATGAGTAAAAGATTATGCTGATCCTGATTGTACAGACTTATGTCCACTTCACCAGGTGAAATGGGCCTCACAGAACTTCCAGGTCTAGTGGGAACACACTAACACAGGGAGGTACAAAGGAAACTCCCTTTGCATTGCAATTCAATCTTAGGTAGATCACTCTGAACCCCTCTCCCAAACAATTCGCATTTAAAAAATAAGCAACTTGCAGTTTGTAGCTATCGGTTGCTTAATCTTTAATGCTTCTCTTAGGGAGTTTCTAGCTATCAAGACTGCCACCCTGCAGATGAGGAACCTGGTACCTGGAAGGTGGTGCAATGCATTTTAGAAGCAGAAGACAGACCAAAGTCCGGTTCTCCCTCACAGCACAGACAAAACTGCAGCACAACATTTGCAGGTGGGTTCAATGACATGAAATTTAAGTGACGTAAAAGTGTAACCAAATACTGTTAGCTTGTGTGTGTCTGCCAAAATCAAACTGCCTCTCACTCCAGTGTGCTCTTGTGTGTCACACACAAGAGGAGTACATCAGCACCACCTCCTGGCAGCTGATAACTCCAGGGACTGAGAAATAAAACAGCAGGTGAGAAAAAAGATCTCATCTCTATGAGGGAAAGACAGCAAAATCATGCTTTCCATGCACTAATGATAACATTTCCAATTCCTATAATAGTCTTTTGGTACCAGGATACGTACTCGCTACTTGGGAGCGATGGTCTAGTCAATGCCTTGAATCAGTACAGGGTACCATGGTAAGGAACAGGATGAGACATAAACACACCAAGTCACACATCTTTGACACATAAGGACTAGAGTGAAGTAAGCCCAAAGGCTTTCCCCGTATTAAATGCTGTCATCTGAAAACTAAAGCACTCTGAAGTTTTAGTGGAATGGCCTGAGAGAGGTTTTGAAATGTATATAAGCAGTCTTTGCAGTAAGAAAGTCTGAGTACATCAATGCTTTGCTTGATCACCACAACAGTTGCAGCTGAGATTGTAGTCTCCTTAAAAAAATCAGAAAGATTTGTCTTGAGCAGAGAAAAAGGAACTCAAAGACAAGTGCTGGCAGTTTCCTTCAGAAGGTGTTGGATCCTGTGCTTGAACGTGACGGCCTCACAAAGGGCAGCATGTTGATTATCAGCACTATAGAAGGACAAAGACAGCTCTCTAGGTCTTTCTTGGCACACTTGACTGTGCAAAATGATGATGCAGGAGGGAAATCACTGAGCATGAAATGCCCCCTGACTCTCAAAAACTACATGGATTAAAAAGGAAAGAATCTCTTACAGTAAGGAATGAAATTATATTATACTTAGGCCAGTTCCTCAAGTTGTGAGATTACTCAAGCAGAACTGCTGGTAATCAGGAGGGCCAGCTGTCAATTGAAACCTGTTTATGTCTGAGAGAAAGATTAAAGCCCTAAAACAGAGGGGAAATAAACCTTATCATGTTTAACTACAACTAAAACCTGACTTTAATATCTCACAAAAATGCTGCAAAATTTCAGCATTTCATGAAAGCTTAACAGTGAACTCTCAGGATCTGCACTGAGGGCTTCTAATCTGGAGGTTAGACAATTAATTTTCTCACTTCCAAACTTCAGTGAAAGGTTCTCGGGAGCCTTCTTCTTTTTCTGGTTTATATAGTTCCCTTTGCTTTCTTGTGACCAAATACAACTTCTAATATACATCAAAAGAAGAGCCATTTGAAGTTATTAGGAAGGTCTAGCACCAATTTTTTTCCTGACACAGAAAATCGAGACCTTTATTTTAATAGTGACCTTAATCTATTTGTAATTTTTAAAGGTGTTTTAAGGATAATTTCTGCTCATTCACACCCCCCCCCCCCCCAAAAAAAAAAAAAAAAAGTGTTACAGGTGAATTTGGCTTCTGTGGAAGTACAGAATGGCACTCTGGGGACGGACTCGATCCCTCTGTTCTTCAGCTGTTGAAGAGTCACCTGGGCAAACGTCACTGCAGAGCTGTTATAGGCCAGCATGTTATGTTCCATTAAACCTGGTGAGAGAAATGTTTAAAGCTAAATCTCATAGATCCTACTCTAAGAGTTAAGCTGTTCAGCAAATAATTCAATATCTAAATCTTCTTGGAATCAGGAGGAGGGTATATTAGTGAGATGAGTCACAAATTCTGTGTCTCACCTACCATTTCCCAGGCATTCTAAATACAAGTTATACCATCTTTACCCATAAATCAACTGAACAAATCTGTTTTACTAGTCGGGAAGAACCAGAGGGGGCAGCTGCACAGAATACGTACCTGAGAAAAAGACAGATAAATAGGTCAGTCTCTGGTGAAGTACAATA
>NW_020956022.1:342567-344425 GCF_003031625.1 Empidonax traillii
ATTCTGTGTCTCACCTACCATTTCCCAGGCATTCTAAATACAAGTTATACCATCTTTACCCATAAATCAACTGAACAAATCTGTTTTACTAGTCGGGAAGAACCAGAGGGGGCAGCTGCACAGAATACGTACCTGAGAAAAAGACAGATAAATAGGTCAGTCTCTGGTGAAGTACAATATTGTTTGTACTTCCATTAAAGCTTAATATCTCAAAGCAATATCAAGTTTGTTTCTTGACTGGACATCCAACCCTTATTCCAAGTTTCATACTTTCCTCCATACTGAACCTTAAAATTCAGGAGGAGGGGAGGGATCATTCCCAGAGCTGTCTATGGCTTCATCTCAGGTAGACACTTGTTGGTCAAGGTGAAGATGGTAAGGTAGAAAACACTTTATCATCTGTACTCAACTTGCTCTCAAATTGCTCAGAGTTTTCAAAAGATGGGAATGCAGTTTTGCTTCAGTCTTATGCAAACCAGAGGTTTTGTGGGACAAAGCAGAGACAACCTTCTTCACTAATATGCTCAAAGCAAACAATCATCTAAAGACATCAAGACATCT
Organism: Empidonax traillii; assembly: GCF_003031625.1. Lineage (NCBI taxonomy): Eukaryota > Metazoa > Chordata > Aves > Passeriformes > Tyrannidae > Empidonax > Empidonax traillii. The sequence continues at coordinate 343,129 of NW_020956022.1, forward strand.
CATTGCAGCAGATGCTCCTTTGTTGTGTGTCTTTAATCATATGATAATGTATAGCATATGTTTGAAGAGTAGGACAGTAAGAGTACATGTTCCCAAGGTAGGAGATAGTTATTGGAGTCTGTTATAAAAAGCAGTATGGAAGTATTAGTATTATTCATCAGTCCAATAAAGAGGAATAATTATCACTGTTAAAAGGCCTAGGTAGTTGGAAATTAATTCAGAGAAAACACTGGTAAACTACAGCACAGATCCCAAATGTTGTGCTTACACCACTTTGGTGAATGATAAATAAATTTCTTAATGACAAAGAGAGAGCTATAAATATAATGGTTATTTTCTCTTAAATAGGCTCTAAAGATCAACTCAGAAGTTTGGTTACTATAATATGTTTTTTGTAATCAAATTAAATAATTCAAGTTAAAAACTTTTAATTAAAAGTGCTTATAAATTGCATTTATTATGTACGATTGCAGTGATATATTTTTTTTGCTCTCTGGAGCAATCTGTTTTCTTTAGTTTCTTTTTTTTCCCCACTTAATAAATTATCCTCATTTACACAAAACTTTAATGCCAAACTTATTAATAGAATAACTATGAACTTCTGTAACAACAAATTATGTGGTGTCTCTACTAAATGATCTACCCTTTCCCAGCTTAAGTTCACTGTTCAATACCAAGGCTGCAAATGGTTTGGCAGCTGCTTTTTCCAGCATAGCACAAGAGGTTGCAAAGACAAGGATTTAGGAGTTAATAAATGGTAGAATTAAGGTTTTACAGACACCATCACTTTGTGCAAATTTGCTAGGACACAGTTAATAACTACACGAACACATGACAGATAGGTTCACTCACATTTAGTGAATAAAATAAACAATATTCAAATAAATTAACACATTTTGATGTCACAGTTCAGTGTGAGACCCCAGGCCTCACATGTTGCATCCTTTTACCAGCAAACATCAGGGCTCTCATTTCAGTGCCCTCACTGCAGTTATTTATTCCTCAGTTGGCTACCTACCTACTCTATAAGGCAGTGAAGAGAATAAAGAGTTTTAAGAAGCAATTCTTGAGACCCAGTTGAAACACCCGCTTTACAAGAAGATCATAGAATCATAGAATCATAGAATAGATTGGGTTGGAAAAGACCTCCAAGATCATCAAGTCCAACCCCTGATCCAACTCCAATTACTATAGCATGGCACTAAGGGCCACATCCAATCTCTGCTTAAAAACCTCCAGGGATGGTGAATCCACCACCTCTCTGGGTAGGCTGTTCCAATGCTTGATTACCCTCTCT
>NW_020956023.1:0-7307 GCF_003031625.1 Empidonax traillii
GTGGAACAGGCTTTTCAGATCCAGTAAACACTTATTCTTCTGTCATCATTGCAGTAATAATCAAAACCATTGGCAATTCAAGGTCCCTTATTCTAGTTTCCATGTTAATGCTACATAATCTTGATTTTTGCTTCACAACCTTTTAGGAAAGCAAAGGTTGATTACGATGGGCTTTGATTTGAGGGTTGATTTGGGTTTGACGTTTTCTTTCCTCTTTTTGTTATGGTGTTTTTCAATTACAGAAGAAAAATTCACCTTTATTTTTCCATAAAAATGGCTATAAGTGTCTACATACCTTGTGATTTGTGAAATAAAAGATCTGATGGTGGTAGAGGTTATAAAGGCAATACTGTGAAGCTGAAGGGATGCTTTCATGGAATGAGAACTGTTGGATTTGGTGTTCTGATATCATCCTGCCATACTTGCATGGATGGTTGGGAACATGAAAAGATCATGCTTTGACTCAAGAAAGGAACAGAAGGTTGTCCTTGAAATGATTCCCTTTGAGCTTATCTGTTTCTAGCTGAATTTTCCAGTGTCATTCTTGTTTCAGTTTGTATAGCACTCTTGAACAGGTGAAGCACGTACAAAACAATAGTCTTAACAGTAAAGCTTTTAAATCATTTCACTGGCTTCAAACATCAGTTTTTCCTCCTGGAGTTTGTAAGAAAGAACCCAGAAATTTTGCAGCCAAAGAAACAGCTGTCAAAATATTGAGTTGTCTTGTTTATTATTATATGGTTAATTTCTGGTTTGCTGTCCAACACTGACAGTAGTAACTCTTACCTAAGAGAAAGTTCCCTTTCTGCAGACTAGATGGGATCATTTCCAAGTTGTGCAGGGATTGTCCTCAGGGATCAGTGAGTTCTCTTGGGTCCCTTCCCCTTTGTAAGGCCACCTTTCCACCATGATCCCACCAGCCAATTGATGAAACAATCCCAAAGCCTAAGGATTCTCTTCTCTGTTATTTTGCTTCCCTTATTCCTCTTGCCCCACTGTCTCATAGTCATTGAATCACAGAATGGTTTGGGTTAGAACAAAACAAGTTACCCTGGGTCATCACACTCCTATCCAGGTGTGAGTAGCAGAGCCAGTGAAAAGTCTCTCAAGGAGCACATCCCACTCTGCCTCCACCTTCATCCAGAAATCTCTGGGATTGCTGGTACCCTGCATTAGTGCCCTTCTAGCAGGTGTTGGAGATGGTAAAGTCCTCATGTCAGCCTGGGATCATGAAGTTTCATCTAATTCTTTAACAAGGCTTCCTCATTCCTTGGTTCTGTGTTCCATAACAGACCCCCACCATGATGTCTCCCTTAGTGGGGGACATCAGTTTCATCCCAGTGGCTCTGCAGATTCCTGGAGAATCCCAATTCCTCCTGCATGTTTTGTGCTAGTTATGACTTTGTGCTGAGGCACATTTTGTTGTGAAAATGCAGTACCAGGTACAGTTGCAAGAGCTCAGTCCCAAGTGGCACAGCATTCCACCCTCCCTGTCGCTGTAATAAGTGGGATATAAAATGGATAACTTGCAAATTGTGGTATAAGCAAGCTGTGGGTGAGCCAGAGACTCTCGTGTTTGCTGTAAGCTGGTGGAGAACGTGTTGCTTAATCTCTGAGTGAGATCCATGGCAACGCTGCCGAGGAACAATTGCCTTCCAAACCAGAATTAGGGGCCGTGGGAGCGGAAAAGCCTCGTGAAGGCTGCGTAGCCAAAACTGGGTAATTGCATTTTGTTGTAACTAAGCTCCTTCTTAATCACAGTCGAGAGAAATCTGTGGAACCAATTTTTGGTTGTTTTTCAGCTAAAGATCCAAAGTTTAGCCATATCTAATCCAGGCAAAGGATGCCGAGGATTGCGTTGGACCTTCTATATGCGTAATTTGTTTTGAGATCCACCCAAAACAAGGAGGGGAAAAAAGAGGATTGTCATCTGTGTTCATGTGGTAGTAACAATTAGTGCAGCTCTAATCAGATGAGATGTTGTACAAGTGCAGTGGGATATGTAAGGAAGGGGGCAGTCAAGGACAGCTACAGATTTCTGAAGCGTTTTGTAAAGGCCAGTGGTCTTCACACAATCCCACTGATAGAAGTGAGGTATGAGGAGTCTCACTGTGGTGACAAGAAAGTTGTGTTAAAAGGCACCAGTTGGTGTAGGATCCGTTCACAGACCAGTACCTCGTTCAAAATTGTGGTTAAGATGGAGAAGTTCTTTCACTGAAAAATACCTTTTCAGATTTTTTGGTAGATGTTCCTAAGACTGCTATTTTAAAATATGAATCAGTAAATCCCGTCAGAAGCTATTTTTTTATGAGGATAAAGTACTAAAAAACTATAGTTTTCTTCAGGAGTATTCTTTTCCCTGGAGTCCAAAAATCTCTATGCACTATTTTAACTTTCTTGTGAAATTTTTCATTAAAAGTTTTTCTTTTTTTTTCTTTATAACAGAATTAATTTTTGACAAGCACAGAAACCTAAGGTGATAGTCACCTTTGGTATTTGGTGGCAACTAGAGCTTGAGTCTGAGTTAATTGATGAGGAAAGTTGAGACAGTTGTTTGGGAACAAAAAGAGTGAGGTGCTCTCAGAAACCAGAAGAGAGTTCCGTGAGGATGCTTTAGTAATAATATTTCCAGTTTTGCTAAGGTGTTGGAGAACTGAAAATACATCAGTACAAGGGAGTGGATTAATAAATGAATAAGCCATAGGCTTATGCATAAAAGCTAACAAATAAAAGGTGAGGCAAGTATCCTGAAATTATGTCCAAGACAACACAGTGGCCTCAGAAGAGAGTGTTTTGGGTAGCTGCCTTTTCTGTCTCCCTAGGAAAATGGTGTAACTGAAAATGGGATGTGCCAGGTAGCAAAAACCAGGTTAAATAAATATTATTAGTTGGATGTATCGAGTTTGTTGGCAACTGTTGATATAATAGTGCTGTGAGGACTCAGATCCATGAGATCTGACTGCAGGTCACTGTATAAAACCTCTGTTGTGATGTGGTGAGAGGGAGGCTTCTGCACTGGGGAAAAGCCCCGTTTTAAGGTGCTCTCAGAATAATCCCTCTCTAGAAGGAAAAGACCTGATTATGATCAGTTTATGCTCCTGTCAGTGGGAATAGCCTGTGCTCTTGGTACCTCTAGGCACACGGTGAGACGAGATTGTTGTCCCACCGTGACGGGTGAGCAGCACAACAAAACAGAAACCTGTGGCCAGCCAGCAGCAAACTGAGGTAGGTGTCACCTATAGCAGTGAAGCAATGGGCATTTTTTCCCTGGGCTAGTACCTAGGCTGTACCCTGCACATGACAGCAGCAGACAGTAGGCAGCTGAGCTCAGCCCGAAGGCATGTGTGTGACGTGCCTCCCGCTCCCCCGGCCACCTGGCGCTGTGCGCCAGGCGAAGCTGCAACCTGATGCCATAATGCATGACAGCCAGGTGTTCAGTTTTGCTGTTTCATATGTCAGTGTTGCCAAATTTGATGAATAACAACGTGAAAAGTGATGATGATGAAAATGCTAGGAGGAGAGCAGATTGCTGTTTGACTGAAATCAGAATAAACCTCTTATTTGCACGCAGCGATGCTAAAGCCCAGTGAAAGTCTTCACTCTTCATGCTCTTGTGCATGAGCCTCAAGAAAGAGCATTATTTCAGGGTGCTTTATGGCATTGAATTGGCAGTGATATCTTCCTAGTATTATTGCTTGATTGGGAAGATAATTGCTCCTCTCTTAGATGAAAAATTGATAAGAATTTCTGCAGAAAGGGTTCGTGAGTCATGAACCTTAAGTGCAAGCTATTAGCCAAGTCATGAGCAATTATATTTTGGATTGCTACATATTCAGATTATGATGCAACATCATATGCTTGAAATAGGTTTACTTGAAAACATCTTTTAATTTTGGCAAAGAGCAGAACTTCTTGGTTTAAGCATTCTTAATGTAGAGGAAGTAAAAGTTTACCGAATGCCTCCAGTGTCATCCTGGATTTGGGAAGATAAAATCTTTCTTGCTGCCTTGGTTTCATCCTATCAATTATTTAGCTCCTTTAAATTTTAATTTTTATATTATACTCATCTCCTTGGAACACATAGAAGCAGAAGGTCCTTTGCATAACTGCTTTAAAATGAATGTTATACCTCTGATTTCAGTATCATATACCTATGATTCCTATATGAATCCATATACCTATCATATATATGTTCATCAGAGTCCTTTTAGCTCTTGAAGGTTGACTCATGGACAGGAAGCTGTTTTACTTTCTCTGGAAAGTATTGTTTTGAAAGCATATGTAGTGGGAATTATGTTGACTTCTGAAGAAAAGGAACGATCTTTCCTGTGGCCTCAGAAAGGCTTTGTGGCCAAGACTGGTGAAAATCACCCAGATTGACACCAGTTGTAAAGCTTGTTGCTCATCTTGACACGTCATCTACAGAGAGCTTCAAGGTTTGTTCTCATCTATCCTTCTAGAGCCCTGACAACAGACAGAATACCCCCTGTAGTAGTTCTTCATCACTCAAGTTCGCCCTGTCCAGCCACCGAAGGGAATGATTCTGTTTAATTTATCAGTACACGTAGTGATTAATTGGAGTACTTCACTGCTGAATGAACTGCATGTTTGCACTTCTCCGTTTTTTTTTTGTAAGATGGCTACAGCAGATGTTAGCACTATCACTTGTTTTGATTATTTAGAAGGAGCCAAGAGTGAACAGAGCTGTACTTCTTGCCTATTCAAATTCAGAAGTTGGCCTGCAGCCTTAAGTTTTTTTCTTTTGGATCTCATCATGGCTTTTATAAACTAGATAGGAGAGAGAATTTGTGCTTTAGTGTTTCCAGAGCCTGTTAACATCTTATTTTTATGGGTTTAAACATGTTACACTTGCATTTCAAGGGAGAGTTATGGTCTCAGTTCTTACAGGGGAAGGCTGCACAGAAAAGCAAATGCAGTTGCATTAGAACTTACTGAGTGGCTCTTTGCCAAGATCAATGTACAGGTATCTACAGAGCTAACTTAGGTCAATTAAAGCAGATAACTAAGATTTTTTTATTACGTTTTTCATTACAATTACGCAGTTGAATTTTTGTTGTGAAAGACACCTGTTATCTAAAGCTTCTAATTAGTAGTGTAGTAATTCCTAATTTTTTTTAATTAGTATTCACTGAATTTATAAGTTGAGGTGGAATAATTTGATTATTAAGTTTGTCCATCCACTACTTCAAAATATAATACTCTGCTCTGTTTGCTGTAGCTTTAACAAAATATCTCTGCCTGGACTGAACTGTCCAAGCCTGGTCTCAGGGAGATTTATTTTTTGAGACGTTTAGCCAAAAGAGATCATTCAGATCCAAGAATGAGTCAGTTCAATAACCCTTCTGATTAAAAAAGAAACCACCCAAAAAACCCTTCAAAAAACCCCAAACCCCTATAGAACAACCACAAAACCCAAACCTAGACCCTACAGAATTGAGGAAAAGCTACCTAAAGCTCTGAATGGATTTGGCCTTTAGTTCTTCCTTTGAAATCTGTTCATGTTTAGCAAAGCAGTACATCTGTGAAAAATTGCAGTGCACTTCAGCTTAGCGGTGATGACTTCTGTGTTCAGCTGTTAAATTCCCCAAAGGCTCTGTTGAGCATATTGGAAGGTTTCCCCCTTAAGCACAGCCTCCAGCAGCAGCAGCAGCAGGATGCTTTGGATCTGGTTAAGGGGCAGGAGAGCAATGCTGCAGGGGGGCTGCTCCCCCTGCAAAAGGGGCTGTGAGGGTGCTGGGGATGGACAGTGGTTGGGATGGGGTGGCAAATGCTGCTTGAACCGCAGTGTAACTGGGACTGGGTAAGAGGTAGGGGTAGAAGAGCATTGAAAAAGAACTGGCTCGTGTTGGGAGGGGAAGAACTGGGCAGCAGAGCCGAGAGGAAGAGCGCAAGCAAAAGTGAGATGAGGGACTGCCCTGTTGCAGGGGTGCACGTGCAGCTTGGGGCACTTGAACACTCTCTTGTAAAGCTGGGTTCTACCTGGTTCATTCCTGTGGGATTCTTAGGATGCCAGGCAAGGAAATGGTGCTGTTTATTTCTCAGAAATTGTCCTTATTGCCTACTTTTATTATTCTGAATACAGAGCTTAAATAGTTGGATTTGAGAGCCACACAAAGCACTCATAAATTCTGCTAAAGTCTCTCAGATTAGAGCCTTGGAAGTATTAGGATGTAACAATAGGAGTAGGATGAATCATTGACATCTCAGATTGACTGTCGATAAGCACATTAACTGTGAATCATTCAGCACCTAAAATCAAAAAGATCAAAGCCCAGTACATGTTCTGTGAGTGGCCACTTGTATGTGAGGTCCATATTGAAGACATGGGAGCCAGGACTGCTATATGGTGATTTCAAATTTGGCAAAACATAAAGGACACATACTGCGTAAGATTTCCGTGGAATAAAATTTGTCTGAACACCAAGATGGAATGCTGGTTGGAGTAGATGTTTTTTGCAATTCATATTACTTATTTTCTTGGGTTTGGTCTAATTTTTTTTTCACCGATTCCAGCAAAAAAAAAAAAATTCCATTTTTTTTATGCACTGCTTTTGTGTGGGGCACAGTTATTACTAGGCAGCCAATGATGTCACTTATATGGGGGTAACTGAACTTGCATCAGCTTCACTTTAGCTATCATGAGTATAAATAATCCCGCAGGTGTTGTAAGAGGACTGTGGTGCAAACTGGGAATACATTTTGGTCACCATCAGCTCCCAAGTTCATGCTGCTGCATCTCTGCAGCTGTTGCCATATGAACTGCCCCAATTAAAGCTAATGAATGTCCTGCTCCAGGGTATACCATGGAGGTTAATTTGAAGTCTCTGAATGGTTTAAGAGCCTCATGCAAGGCTATTTTGATAGTTCAGATGGGCAGGATGGGACTACTCGGTGCCTGAATGTCACGAGTTAAAAGTCAAAGGGTAAAGTGTTGGTCTCCCTTAAAGCCAGTGGAAGTTTTGCCATTAACTTCAGCAAACACAGCAAACATCTCCTTTAATTCTGGAACTTTGTCTTCTGGAGAGAGGAATTGCGTTGTACTTTTACTTCTTGTGGCTTCACCAAGAGTGTGTATTCCACGAGTTTTTGGATTTTCATTTAATCTGGTGGTGTTTTGTGGGAAACTAAATTGAAAGTGTATTTAAGGGCCCCAGAGACCTGCTCTGATGAACTGCATCAGGAGAGGCTGAACATCTGCTTGATGTTCAGCTTTAGCAGAACTCCTAATCATTCAAAAGAAATTGCAGAAAATCTGTTTGCTTTAAAGTTCCAAACCTCGTCGCTCG
>NW_020956023.1:7578-9545 GCF_003031625.1 Empidonax traillii
TGGTGTTTTGTGGGAAACTAAATTGAAAGTGTATTTAAGGGCCCCAGAGACCTGCTCTGATGAACTGCATCAGGAGAGGCTGAACATCTGCTTGATGTTCAGCTTTAGCAGAACTCCTAATCATTCAAAAGAAATTGCAGAAAATCTGTTTGCTTTAAAGTTCCAAACCTCGTCGCTCGAGCTTCGTTTTAATGTCCTTACATACAAATTTAAAAAAAAAAAGTAAAAAAACTCAATACAAAATATTTACCACCTAGGTAGAAAAATATGTAAAAGAGGAAGGGAAAGGAAATCAAGGGTTTTTGCAATTTTAGGGTGGTTTTACACGAAGGAAAATTCAAAACTGAGTTTTGGAATATAACAAAAACGTGCATCACACTAACATGAAGATGATTAAACAGTGGTTGTGTTTTCTAAACAAACACCTGGTTTATCAGTTCTGTTTCACATGTAAAATGCAATGGAATTTATAGGAAATAGATTATTTTTTTTTAATTTCAATTAACTATTTTTTGCTATAAGGAAAATATACAGAATTTGTGTGGAAATCCATGTACTATTTTTAGTCAAATACAGAAAATACTTTGCTGCAAACTTTTAAATATAATAAAATGCATTTAATAGCAATCTTTTGTGGTATCATCATTATTTATGAACATAACATTCAAAGTATGGAAATTCAGTTGTGGATCAAAATGACCGTAAAAACAGTAACCCAAAGAACCTTATGAACATGTCAACACCCATCATTTATCACAGATGGCTCATACCAAAGTAAAAAATTTATAAAATGTAGTAATTCTCAGCATATATTTACTTTGTTGCATTGTTCCTACAAATTATTTGTGTTAAAATCCAGAAAATTATATTATGAAAAGAATATTGGGGTTTTTTATTAAACTAAAGTACAGGTTAAAGTCATTCTTTTCTTGTGATGAACATATACCAACAGTGATTAAAAAATAAAAATTTATTTACAAAATATTGATGCATACATATTACACAAGTCAGTTATATCAAAGTGGTTTTTTAAACAATATCTGTAGCAACCAAATATTTGCATTGGTTTACCATAGTGCAAATGGTAATGTTGCAAAGGCAGGTTAAAATGTGGGATTGCAATTTGAATGTTGGACTTCTCTGCTGCCTTCTGTTTTACTGCATCTAGAAAACTATTCCTTTTCATTTAAAAAATATCCATTTCTTGCGAATGTTGAGTAGTGTACCTGAGGATAGGGCAAATTCATTATTAAGCCTAAATCCTTTCACTTGTATAACTATCTTCCTATTTACTCAGCCTGCTTATGTAGCACCATTGCCATTGATTACTAACATACTAATGAGAAAAAGGAATGGAAACACACTAAATACACTATGCCATCCCTAATTTCAGGATTTGTCCATTTATGTGGAATTTCATCTGATACATTTCACAAGTCTGCACTATATATTCAAGTGTTTAAGGATGATTCTGGTGGTATTGTGTAGTGGTGTATATTTAACCAGTATATATTTTCCTGTAAATATGATATTAAGTGAAGCTGTGAAGAAATGAACTTAAAAGCCCACTCCTTCTGTCCTCAGGTGAGAAGGAGCTTGCTTTTGATTACCAACGTGTACTGAAACCTGCACATAAACTTGCATCCAAATAACTGAATATTGATTCCCTCATAACGTGAGAACTTCCTGCATTAAATCCGGTGATCTTGATTGTAGCTTTTCTCTTTTGCTGGCTCAAAACCAGCCATCAGGTAACTCTGTAGTCCTTTAGTTCACGTTCTGGAGCTGGTGCTGCACTAACTCTGTACGATAGCCTATCATACAGCACACAGGAGGTCGGCAATGCCTGGTGTACGTAACTTCACAGTTTGAAAGACTGCTGAGGGGGTATAACTTTTTTCTTTTTCTTTTTCTTTTTTTCCTTTTTTTTTTTTTTTTTTTTTTTTTTTTTTTTTTTTTTTTTTTTT